>NC_060182.1:83730184-83732684 GCF_021184085.1 Oncorhynchus gorbuscha
CCTTCTGTCTCATCCCAACTGTTTCACCTCAGCTGTCAATCAAGCATGTAGCTCCCCAGGATGTGAAAGTAGTATTTGTATTTGTATTTGTATTTATTATGGATCCCCATTACTCTTCCTAGCGTCCAGCAAAAAAAATGAGGTTATATGATTTTTAAAACATTACAAAACATTCATTACAGAATTCTCAACACACTAAATTTGTGTCCTCAGGCACAGTGGTGGAAAAAATACCCAATTTCTGTAACGGCGTTCTTCGTTTGTAGATTGAGAGTCGGACCGAAATGCAGCGTGGTTTTTACTCATGTCTTTAATGAAGGAAAAAAGCGATACATGAAATAACTATACACATACGAAAACAACAAACGGAACGTGAACCCTAATCCAGCCTATCTGGTGAAACTACACAGAGACAGGAACAATCACCCACGAAATACAAAGCGAAACCAGGCTACCTAAATACGGTTCCCAATCAGAGACAACGAGAATCACCTGACTCTGATTGAGAACCGCCTCAGGCAGTCAAGCCTATACAACACTGTTACGTTCCCCAGTTTATGTGTTGTAGTTTGTGTATTTGCATGTGTTTATTTCAGGAAAATGGCTTCCTGAAATCCCTCAAGCAGCTGATTGGTCGACTCCATGGCTAATTGGAGAGCTGACCCCGTCCCCTCGTCAAGACAGCTGTCTCCAATTACCCATTCCATCTGAAGATATATAAATGCCAGTGTTCTGTTCAGGAGGGAGAATTTTTGCTGGAAGTAGATTTGCTAGAGAGTTTTGCTGGGAGGTCATTGCAGATATTTTGCTAGAGATTTTGCTAGAGATTTTGCTGGGAGTTCATTGCTGAGAGTTGATATGTTTAGTGAGTTTGTTGCTCAGATAGAGCTTATTTGACATCCTTTGTTTCTTAGTTTGTTTGTGAAAATGGTTTAATATTCTGTTTCATTTGTTCCAAGGGGGGAAGGGGAAGGCACCTAGGGAGTGCTTAGGCAAGAGGCCCGTGGGCATACATATACCCGTAGCATATTCGCTGTCTAGGCACACTAGGTAAGACCTGGGCGGACCACCCCCTGTATTTTGGTTAGGGCACCAGGTGGTGCTAAATTAGGTAAGTAGTGGGTAGACAGGTAAGATAGGAGGGGGGGGGGCTTTGAGATTTACTTTCTTTGCTTTGGTTCCGTCCAGCCCCTTTTCCCCATATTACCGTGTGAAGGAATAAAGTCCTTGTAAACGGTACCACATTCTGTCTGTTGTCATCCTTGCTTACGTCTACAGTCCATACCTTTTTCACTTCACGGAGAGTTTAGTTGTAGCAGGGTGTCGCGTTCCCTCTTCATAGAGGTGTGCATAACAAACACCCCTAATCAGCGCGATCCCAAATACTACAAACCCCAATACGAAAATCCAATAACATAAACCCATGTCACACCCTGGCCTGACCAAATAATAAAGAAAACACAAAATACTAAGACCAAGGCGTGACATTTTCATAATTGAGTAAAAGTAAAGATACCGTAAAAGAAAATGACTCAAGTAAAAGTAAAAGTCAACCATTAAAATACTACTTAAGTAAAAGTCTAAAAGTATTTGGTTTTAAATGTACTTAAGTATCAAAAGGAAAATGAGAAATCATTTCAAATGTCTTACATTAAGCAAACAAGATGACACAATTTTAATGTTTTTTATTTATTTACGGAGAGGCAGGGTCACAGTTCAACACTCAGACATAATTTACAAACTAAGCATGTGTTTAGTGAGTCCACCAGATCAGAGGCAGTATTGATGACCAGGGATGTTGTCTTGATAAGTGTGTGAATGTAGTCATCACTCTCTGTAGTACTGTGCGCCACCTGTAGTCTGTTCTGGATTTGGGGACTGTGATGAGACCTCTGGTGGCATGTCTTGTGGGGTAGTGGCCTCTGTCCCCATGCGGTCTACATTTCAAAACAACCATTCTCTCTCTCTTTTCTTCACAATACTCTCTCGTCTCTCTTGCTCTCTCGTCTCTCCTTCTCTCTCTCTCTCTCTCTCTCTCTCTCTCTCTCTCTCTCTCTCTCTCTCTCTCTCTCTCTCTCTCTCTCTCCCTATCTCTCCTTCTCTCTCTCTGTTACATGACAGGATTACAGTGAGTCCAAATGTAAATCTCCTGACCATCTGCTCTCTTTCCTGCAGGCTAATATTGTGTAAGAGGAGTTCTGTGCTCAGTCTCAACCAGCCTAAGACATGGCCTAAGGCTACCTCACCTGTCCCTTCACACACACACACACACACACACACACACACACACACACACACACACACACACACACACACACACACACACACACACACACACACACACACACACACACACACACACACACACACACACACACACACACACACACACACACGTCCTCCATCCTTATCACCCAGTTTTTTCATCTTCATCTCTCCCTGCCACGCTGAGATGCTTATATTATATTCCATGTCTTGATCTCTAAGTCCTGAACCTTTT
>NC_060182.1:83737684-83742684 GCF_021184085.1 Oncorhynchus gorbuscha
CTTCCTTATCGACACTTCCTTATTACCACTTCCTTATTAACACTTCCTTACCACTTCCTTATTAACACTTCTTTACCCCTTCCTTATTAACACTTCCTTGGCACTTCCTTATTAACACTTCCTTACCACTTCCTTATTAACACTTCCTTACCACTTCCTTATTAACACTTCCTTACCACATCCTTATTAACACTTCCTTATCAACACTTCCTTACCACTTCCTTACTAACACTTCCTTACCACTCCCTTATTAACACTTCCTTACCACTTCCTTATTAACACTTCCTTACCACTTCCTTATTAACACTTCCTTACCACTTCCTTATCAACACTTCCTTATCACTTCCTTATTAACACTTCCTTACCACTTCCTCAGTATGGCAGTATACACGCACGCACAACCCAAATGCACACAGCTGTCACAATAAACCCATCCAAACTGGCACCTGCCTTGTGATTATGTCAAGAGTAGGCTGAGAGTAGGCTGCCTTCCATCTCCAGAATTACACTCAAAATATTCCTAACTATTTGGGAGAGGAGGCAAAGCAACCTCTTTTATTTTGGGGATGTTAACAGTGACTTTATTTACGACATCAAAAAGGTGGGCCGACCAAAGATTAGTTGCTTACAGTAATTGATCCATTCACTTTATTTAGGGAGTTCGGGGTGACGAGAGAGAGAGAGAGAGGATGGTAGAGTGGCCTGTCTGTCTGTAGGCTAAACACACACACACACCCACACAGATCGATTATCAACATAAGGTAACTGTCAAACTCCATTACCCACACAATTACATAAAAAGACAACTGTGTTTTTCAATATTTATGGACTAAAGTATTTAAATATGAATGAACACCAACATGACGTATTTTGTCATCAGTCCCAGTGTCTGTGTCCCATCTGTGATCCTTGGTGAGTGAGTAGTGAAGATGTTACATCTTAATTAATCTCCTAAATTGTTAGCATATTAAAACAAATTAATCCTGCATAAATATTGGATGTCTGATGCTATTATGGTGAAAAATGCACGTTACGGACACAGAGTTCTGCATCCAAAACGGTACCCCATTCCCTACATAGTGCACTGCTTTTGACCAGAACCCCTAGGGAATACCTAGGGAATACTTAAGGAATACAGGTACATAGAGAATACATAGGGAATGTGAAGGGCATATATAGGGAATACATAGGAAATACATAGCGAATGCATAGGGAATATATAGGGAATACATAGGGCATATATAGGGAATACATAGGGAATACTGTTCTGCCTTACTATTATTCGACCATGCTGGTCATTTATGAACATTTGAACATCTTGGCCATGTTCTGTTATAATCTCCACCCGGCACAGCCAGAAGAGGACGGGCCACCCCACATATGCTCTCTCTAATTCTCTTTCTTTCTCTCTCTCGGAGGACCTGAGCCCTAGGACCGTGCCTCAGGACTACCTGACATGATGACTCCTTGCTGTCCCCGGTACACCTGACTGTGCTGCTGCTCCAGTTTCAACTGTTCTGCCTTGTTATTATTCGACCATGCTGGTCATTTATGAACATTTGAACATCTTGGCCATGTTCTGTTATAATCTCCACCCGGCACAGCCAGAAGAGGACGGGCCACCCCACATATGCTCTCTCTAATTCTCTCTTTCTTTCTCTCTCTCGGAGGACCTGAGCCCTAGGACCGTGCCCCAGGACTACCTGACATGATGACTCCTTGCTGTCCCCGGTCCACCTGACTGTGCTGCTGCTCCAGTTTCAACTGTTCTGCCTTGTTATTATTCGACCATGCTGGTCATTTATGAACATTTGAACATCTTGGCCATGTTCTGTTATAATCTCCACCCGGCACAGCCAGAAGAGGACGGGCCACCCCACATATGCTCTCTCTAATTCTCTCTTTCTTTCTCTCTCTCGGAGGACCTGAGCCCTAGGACCGTGCCCCAGGACTACCTGACATGATGACTCCTTGCTGTCCCGGTCCACCTGACTGTGCTGCTGCTCCAGTTTCAACTGTTCTGCCTTGTTATTATTCGACCATGCTGGTCATTTATGAACATTTGAACATCTTGGCCATGTTCTGTTATAATCTCCACCCGGCACAGCCAGAAGAGGACTGGCCACCCCACATAGGCTGGTTCCTCTCTAGGTTTCTTCCTAGGTTTTGGCCTTTCTAGGGAGTTTTTCCTAGCCACCGTGCTTCTACACCTGCATTGCTTGCTGTTTGGGGTTTTAGGCTGGGTTTCTGTACAGCACTTTGACATATCAGCTGATATACGAAGGGCTATATAAATATATTTGATTTGATTTGAATACATAGCGAATGCATAGGGAATATATAGGGAATACATAGGGAATATATAAGGAATACATAGGGAATACATAGGGAATATATAGGGAAAACATAGGGAATATATAGAGAATACCTAGGGAATACTTAAGGAATACAGGTACATAGAGAATACATAGGGAATATGAAGGGCATATATAGGGAATACATAGGGAATGCATAGGGAATGCATAGGGAATAGATAGGGAATACATAGGGCATATATAGGGAATACATAGGGAATGCATAGGGAATGCATAGGGAATAGATAGGGAATACATAGGGCATATATAGGGAATACATAGGGAATACATAGCGAATGCATAGGGAATATATAGGGAATATATAGGGAATACATAGGGAATACATAGCGAATGCATAGGGAATATATAGGGAATACATAGGGAATATATAGGGAATACATAGCGAATGCATAGGGAATATATAGGGAATATATAGGGAATACATAGGGAATACATAGCGAATGCATAGGGAATATATAGGGAATACATAGGGAATATATAGGGAATACATAGCGAATGCATAGGGAATATATAGGGAATACATAGGGAATATATAGGGAATACATAGGGAATATATAGGGATATATAGGGAATACATAGGGAATATATAGGTCCTATGGTTGGGTGGTCCTTCTGTAGCTCAGTTGGTAGAGCATGGCGCTTGTAACGCCAGGGTAGTGGGTTCAATCCCCGGGACCACCCATACGTAGAATGTATGCACACATGACTGTAAGTCGCTTTGGATAAAAGCATCTGCTAAATGGCATATATTATTATTATATTATTATTATTATTATTATTATTATTATAGGGAATACATAGGGAATATATAGGGAATACATAGGAAATATATAGGGAATACATAGGAAATATATAGGGAATACATAGGAAATATATAGGGAATATATAGGGAATACATAGGGAATACATAGGGAATGCATAGGGAATATATAGGGAATACATAGGGAATATATAGGGAATACATAGGGAATACATGGGGAATATATAGGGAATACATAGGGAATACATAGGGCATATATAGGGAATATATAGGATATACATAGGGCATATATGGGGAATGTATAGGGAATATATAGGGAATACATAGGGAATGCATAGGGAATACATAGGGAATACATATGGAATACATAGGGCATATATAGGGAATATATAGGATATACATAGGGCATATATGGGGAATGTATAGGGAATATATAGGGAATAGGTTGCCATTTGGAACACAACCACAGAATTATTGACTCTCTCTCACCGTAATAGCTAGAGATGAATACAAACCATTTACGGTACATCTGTGTGTGTGTGTGATTGTGTATGTGTTTGCGTGCATGTACATGTATGTGTGTTTGTGCATGAATGCATGTGTGCATGCGAGAGTGCATGTCTGTGCATACGCATTTTCCTGCATGTGTGCATGCCTCTTTGTGTGTGCGCATGTTTTTGTATTACTGCTGATGGGATGTGAAGACAGCCAGACTTGCTCGCAAACAAACTGCGATGATGAAACTGTTAGCGTGTACCATGAAACTGTTAGCGTGTACCATGAACCTGTTAGCGTGTATCATGAAACTGTTAGCGTGTACCATGAAACTGTTAGCGTGTACCATGAAACTGTTAGCGTGTACCATGAAACTGTTAGGGTGTACCATGAAACTGTTAGCGTGTACAGACCCCTGAAACCAATGCTAAATGTAGACAACATGTCTATAGTTACAACACTGCTCTCAATTTACACCGATCACCGTTGATCGATGTTTCGGGGTCAAGGAACTCCATAGACTATGGGTATCTGTGGCATAATGTGGTGACCGATCTTTTTTCATTACTGTCTATGTCCGCATGTGACACCTGGATGAATGTAATGTGTCTGATAGTAAATAGTGGAGAGAATGATGCTAGATGAATTAAAGGAGTATTGTTTTCCTACACGTCTTTCTTCCCTGGTTTCTGTGGGTGTAGGAGACACATCTTCATGTCTGTATCGCATCAACCTCTTGCTTGAACATTTCACGATTCTCTACCTTCCTGTAGTTGTCATTGTCTGACGACAGCGTGTTGTGACACGAGAGAGTCATTTCCCCCCAACACAATCATCCTGAGGGACCATATGCATTCTTCAGTCAAATCAAGAGGAGAGCAATTAACTAAGAGTATCTTACACATTTCATTCAATGGCACGCCCCATTTTGTTCCTGAGACCGGGTTTCAGACCAATCTGCAAGCCTGAACAAAGACAAAATATTTACTTTGGGTACCTTATAGACTCTTCAACATGAAATAAATACAAACAACAGTAAATTACAATAAATGACATCACAAATCGACAAAGTGTCACGCCTTGGTCATTGTATTTTGTGTTTTCGTTATATATTTGTTCAGGCCAGGGTGTGACATATGTTGGCTTATTGGGGTTTTTTGTAGGCATTTGGATTGTGGTTGATTAGGGGTGTGTCTAGCATAGGCTTGGCTGCCTGAGGCGGTTCTCAATCAGAGTCAGGTGATTCTCGTTGTCTCTGATTGGGAACCATATTTAGGTAGCCTGGGTTTCACTGTGTATTTTGTGGGTGATTGTTCCTGTCTCTGTGGAGTTGTTCACCAGACAGGCTGTATTAGGTTTTCACGTTCCGT
>NC_060182.1:83748561-83816061 GCF_021184085.1 Oncorhynchus gorbuscha
GATGCTGAAGAGGACATTTGAAGAGGAAAAGTGTTTTCTAATCAGTGTATGGGTCAGCATGTAACAGAATATGTATCCACTGGTTTATTTGGGCAGCTGTCTTTTGACCAGTGGGATGGATGGATGATGGATGTGGCTTTGATCAAGCGGACAGATTCTGTTTGAACGAGTCATTTGGCTAAGGACACAAGCTGATGCAGGGGAACGCAGGCAGGAGGCAGCAGTCATGGTATTGTGTCCCAAATTTCACCCTATTCCATATATAGTGCACTACTTTTGACCAAAATTAGTGGATGCAGTCTCCCGCACAGCTAGATCTGGCACCTGTGGGACTAATGTTGCGATCTACATTTAAGGGGGTTAGTTTTGATGTGCAGTCAACGCCTGCCAAGTGCACACTGGCTAAGTGCAGTTCACCGTGCCCGCTATATGTTTTATAAGCTAACAATACTGAACACAAATATAAACGCAACATGCATCAATTTCAAATATTTTATTGAGTTACAGTTCATATAAGGAAATCAGTCAATTGGAATGAATTCATTAGGCCCTAATCTACAGTACCATTCAAGGGTTTGGACACACCTACTCATTCAAGGGTTTTTCTTTATTTTACTATTTTCTACATTGTATAAATAATAATGAAGACATCAAAACAATGAAATAAGTAATGTAGTAACCAACAAAGTGTTAAACAAATCAGAAT
This sequence comes from Oncorhynchus gorbuscha, assembly GCF_021184085.1. Lineage (NCBI taxonomy): Eukaryota > Metazoa > Chordata > Actinopteri > Salmoniformes > Salmonidae > Oncorhynchus > Oncorhynchus gorbuscha. The sequence goes on from NC_060182.1 coordinate 83,749,268, forward strand.
ACGTTTCATATTTCAAATTCTTCAAAGTAGTCACCCTTTGCTTTGATGACAGCTTTACACACTCTTGGCACTGCTGGGCTGGTGTGATTACACGTCATCTGCAGTTGTGAAGCCGGTTGGGTGCACTGCCAAATTCTCTAAAATGACGTTGGAGGCGGCTTATAGTAGAGAAATTAACATGACATTTTCTGACAACAGCTCTGGTGGACATTACTGCAGTCAGCATGCCCGTTGCAAGCTCCATCAAAATTTGACACATCTGTGGTATTGTGTTGAGTGAATACATAGGGAACTCAGAACAAGAACAAATGCTCACAAACAGCTATCTAAACACATTTGTGCAAAACATTTGAGAGAAATAAGCTTTTTGTGGGTATGGAACATTTCTGCTGTCTTTTACTTCATCTAATGAAACATGGGACCAACACTTTACATGTTGCATTTATATTTATGTTCAGTGTAAATAAACACATGATAAACAAAATATTTTTAATAGCTCCAGAAGTCTACATGCTTTCAACAAGCTATTTAATATATCAAGAGTCAACAGCACATTGACCCCAGTCTAGGGCCTGGCAGCCAATTAAAATGAAAGATTCAGGGCTGGATAGAGGCCACCTGACACAAGTAGAGATTTCTCATTGGTTGGGGAGTTGAGTTAGAACCTCATGTGAACTTCCTTGGTCTGTGTCCCAAATGGCACCCTATATAGTGTACTACTTTTGACCAGGGCCTATCGGTTTCTTGTAAAAAGTTATGCTCTGTGTTGGCAATAGGGTGCCATTGGGGATGTACACTTCCAGGCTGGAACAGAACAGAGCAGTTACTGTCTGAAAATTAGAATTATCTCTGAATGAACCAGCTCCCATTTCACCCACAAATGTTCAATTTCTTATTTTTTCTTCCACAAAAAGAGAGAGCAATCCTAACAGGTTGTCATTGGTCATTCCAACCATCAGTGTAATTTCAGGTTTCATGAAAGGGTTTTCATTATTAGTCTATTAGCTGGAACGGAAGTTCGTCGTAATCCTGCTGGACACTGATGAACTATTACGTACTCCATTCATTAGATCGCTGTGCTACACTCTACCTCACCTCAAAATTAGCCTTTGGCTATTTGTGTATCACACACACACACACACACGCGCGCACGCGCACGCACACACACACACACACACACACACACACACACACACACACACACACACACACACACACACACACACACACACACACACACACACACACACACACACACACACACACACACACACACACACACACACACACACACTGTCACTGTTTCTCCTGTATGCCTGCCCCCCACCCGGAGAATGAGCAGGAGCATGCAGTCTTTCCCATTAATACGCCGCTCATTGTAATGCTACGACAGTTTCGGGCGAGCCTGACAGTCGTGGTCACCCCATACCAGACCTCACCTCTACTCAGGGCACAGATAAATCCTGTGTGATTGATTGGAGTGGCTTTCTACTCATTCGTTAGCTGGGGCCCTGTCAGGCAGGCCCTGGCAGGTACCTTCATGTAGGCAGCCTTTTCATCCCCATGTGGTCTCGGGCACTCTCTCTCTCTCAGCAGCTTATTAACAATATTTTAGACATTTATATTGCAGGTATTAGGGGTATCCCTTCTCCTTTGTTCTCTTGACAAACCCTAAAGTGTTTTAGAGGATAACTGTCTCCACTCTTTTTGTGCAAAATCACACAGATTGAATTATCTTCTTTCTGCATTTTTTTGTATAAATTGTATTTTTTTTCTTCATATTTACACGTCTCCCTCCCTCCCTTTCCTCTATTATAACACATCACGGGAGTTGCATCTCTCCCACTTACATTCTATCATTGGTAGTCCTTACATTCCACACCAGACAGGCTAATCTACATTTCCCAATCCAGTGGTGTAGACTAGACAAATGGGCAAGGAGACAGATCAGCGCTACAAGTGTATTACCCATAGATAACCCCAGGTGCCCTCTAAACTTCTCTCTCTCTCTCATCCACTCTCCTCCCCCCTACCCCAACCTCTCACCCTTTTTCTCTCCCTTTCTCTCTATCCCCCCTCTCTCCACACTGGCCTGTCGGTTATTTGCGTGATGCATTCTCATTTTGAGGCTCCTGTAGTCGGGAGAGCTGTCTGATCTTCCAGGCGTCCGAGGGGAGAATGACAGGGAGAACAACGTAGGACTAGGGACTCTGGAGAGGGAAACAACCCCTGGGTCTGATGTTGACAATTCTGAGACAGGAGAGCAGAGGAGAGGAGCAGAGGAGAGCTGATTGGAGGAGCAGAGGAGAGGAGCAGAGGAGATGAGCAGAAGAAATGAACAGTGGAGATGAGCAGTGGAGATGAGCAGTGGAGATGAGCAGTGGAGATGAGCAGTGGAGATGAGCAGAAGAAATGAGCAGTGGAGATGAGCAGTGGAGATGAGCAGAGGAGATGAGCAGAGGAGAGGAACAGAAGAAATGAGCAGTGGAGATGAGCAGTGGAGATGAGCAGTGGAGATGAGCAGTGGAGATGAGCAGTGGAGATGAGCAGAGGAGATGAGCAGTGGAGATGAGCAGAAGAAATGAGCAGTGGAGATGAGCAGTGGAGATGAGCAGTGGAGATGAGCAGAAGAAATGAGCAGTGGAGATGAGCAGTGGAGATGAGCAGTGGAGATGAGCAGAAGAAATGAGCAGTGGAGATGAGCAGAAGAAATGAGCAGTGGAGATGAGCAGAAGAAATGAGCAGTGGAGATGAGCAGAAGAAATGAGCAGTGGAGATGAGCAGAAGAAATGAGCAGTGGAGATGAGCAGAAGAAATGAGCAGAGGAGATGAGCAGAGGAGATGAGCAGAGGTGATGAGCAGTGGAGAGGAACAGAGGAGGAGAGAACCAGAGGTGTGGAGAGGAGGAGAAGGGAGGTGCAGAGGAGAGGTGCAGAGGAAAGGAGTAGAGAGGAGAGGAGAGGAGAGGAGAGGAGAGGAGAGGAGAGGAGAGGAGAGGAGAGGAGAGGAGAGGAAAGGAGAGGAGAGGAGAGGAGAGGAGAGGAGGAGAGGAGAGGAGAGGAGAGGAGAGGAGAGGAAAGGAGAGGAGAGGAGAGGAGAGAGAGGAGAGGAAAGGAAAGGAAAGGAAAGGAAAGGAAAGGGAGGAGGGAGAGGAGAGGAGAGGGAGGAGGAGGAGGAGGAGGAGGAGGAGGAGGAGGAGGAGGAGGAGGAGGAGGAGGAGGAGGAGGAGGAGGAGGAGGAGGAGGAGGAGGAGGAGGAGGAGGAGACGACAGGAGCAGCAGAGGAGGGGAGGAGAGGAGCAGAAGAGAGTAGCAGAGGAGAGGAGAGGAGAGGAGAGGAGAGGAGAGGAGAGGAGAGGAGAGGAGAGGAGAGGAGAGGAGAGGAGAGGAGAGGAGAGGAGAGGAGAGGAGAGGAGAGGAGGTGGGGGGAGAAGAGGAGAGGAGAAGAGAAGAAGAAAGCAGAGGAGTGGAGGAGGAGAGGAGCAGAGGAGAGGAGAAGAAGAAAGCAGAGGAGAGGAGGAGAGGGGCAGAGGAGGAGAGGGGCAGAGGAGAGGAGAAGAGAGGAGGAGAGGAGAGGAGGAGAGGAGAAGAGAGGAGGAGAGGAGAGGAACAAAGGAGAGGAGCAGAAGAGAGGAGGAGCAGAGAGGAGCAGAGGAGAGAAGATGCCTGATCTGATTCTTATTGAAAGACAGGGTGGTGATTGGAGGCAGTGTTGAGGCCCTGATCTGCCTCTCAGAGACACATTGCCCAATATAGTTACACCTCACAGTAAAACAATGTGCTGATGCACGTTTTTATGCAAATGTACAGATGTGGTTCCGTGAAACACGCTATACAGATACCTGATACGTTTAACCACGTTCGCCTGGGACCATAAGACTTGCATTAGCTCCCTGAGTGAATGCCTAGGCCTTTAGTTCAGTGGAGTAACACAGTGTAGTGACATGTGTGTGTCTGTATGAAAGCACAATGATGCAGTAGTGTGTGTGTGTGTGTGTGTGTGTGTGTGTGTGTGTGTGTGTGTGTGTGTGTGTGTGTGTGTGTGTGTGTGTGTGTGTGTGTGTGTGTGTGTGTGTGTGTGTGTGTGTGTGTGTGTGTGTGTGTGTGTGTGTGTTTACTTGTGTGTGTGAAGTCTTGACACAACAGCCGGTCTGCACGTCTCCTCCACAGAGCTCAGCAAACCTCACTTGAAAACACAGCCTCCGTCTTGAGGAAAGACAGGCCTATTGTACTGTAGAGCTGAGGCCTTCCTAATGCCAACAACTCACCAGCTCCTCGCCGCTCGTCGGGTTACAAACTCCTTAGCCAAAGATTAGTGGCTTTGTTCCAGGTATTCTTCCTTCATAAGGAAATCTTCTCTTTGTGCCAGCACCCCCTCTCTTCCCTCCTCCCCTCCACCTCTCCTCTCCTCGCATCTCCTCCCTCCTCCCCTCCACCTCTCCTCTCCTCCCTCTTCCCTCCAACCTCCTCCGCTCCACCTCTCCTCTCCTCGCATCTCCTCACTCCCTTTATAGATTACAGGCATGGCAACTTCAAACTGGCCTTAGATCCTCTAGCCATAGTGGGGTTGTGGGGCTGGAATGCGTGTGTGTCTTTAGCGTGCTGTGGCCAGGCAGACACCAGAAAAGCCAGCCACACACTCAGCAGGTGGTCACTAAGGAACGAGAGATAGGGAGAGATAGAGGAGAGAGGGAGCGAGAGAGAAGGGGAGAAGGAAAAGGATGGAAAGGAGGAAGAAAGAAAAGGATAGAAGGAGGAAGAGAGGGATAAGAATAAAGTGAACCAAAGAGAGAGGAAGAGAAGGAGGTGAACAATCTCACCACCATCTGAAGCCGTTGAACGTGTTCACAAAAACAGAGATAAATACAGTAACTCATAATCTTGTACGTGGGGCCTAGGAATGATCTGGCCTGTGTTGCAGCCTGGGCCTGCATCCTACAGACCTGTGCCTGTATTTGGGCCTTAGTCAGATAATGCCTCCCCTTTGACCAGACCTGGATGCTGGATCCTCCCCTCAGCCGGCTCCATAGAGCCCAGGTCTAATTATTCCATTGTTACTGTTTTAATGGACTCTTCCTCTGGGGGACTGGGGCCTAGCCTGGGTAAGCTCAGAAATATTATTACACTCTTACATGGTAAACAACACTCCTCCCACGGGACGGGACGGAACAGGAGGATGGAAAGAGTGTGATAATGGGAGGAATGGAGGTATATAGTGGGAGGGATGGAGAGATATGAATGGAAGGAAGGATGGAGGGATATAGAGAGAGGTATGGAGAGATATATAGAGGGAAGGACGGAGGGCTACAGAGAGAGGGATGATGGGATATATAGAGAGAGGGATGAAGGGTTATAGATGAAGGATGGAGGGATATAGAGGGAGGGATGAGAGTTATATAGAGGGAAGGATGGAGGGCTACAGAGGGAGGGATGGAGGGATATATAGAGGGAGGGACAGAGCGATATAGAGGGAAAGATGGAGGGATATAGAGAGAGGTATGTGTTGATATACAGGGAGGAATCTGGGGATATACATGTAGGGATGTGGGGATATAGAGTGAGGGATGTAGGGATATATAGAGGAAGAGATATAGGGATACATAGAGGGAGGGATATAGGGATATATAGAGGGAGAGATGTGGGATATATAGAGGGAGGGTTATAGGGATATATAGAGGGAGGGATATAGGGATATATAGAGGAAGGGATGTGGGATATATAGAGGGAGGGATATAGGGATATATAGAGGGAGGGATATAGGGATATATAGAGGAAGGGATGTGGGATATATAGAGGGAGGGATATAGGGATATATAGAGGGAGGGATGTGGGATAAATAGAGGGAGGGATATATGGATATATAGAGGGAGGGATATAGGGATATATAGAGGGAGGGATATAGGGATATTTAGAGGGAGGGATGTGGGGATATATAGCGGGAGGGATGTGGGATAAATAGAGGGAGGGATATAGGGATATATAGAGGGAGGGATATAGGGATATATAGAGGGAGGGATGTAGGGATATATAGAGGGAGGGATATAGGGATATATAGAGGGAGTGATATAGGGATATTTAAAGGGAGGGATATAGGGATATATAGACGGAGGGATGTAGGGATATATAGAGGGAGGGATATAGGGATATATAGAGGGAGGGATATAGGGATATTTAAAGGGAGGGATATAGGGATATATAGAGGGAGGGATATAGGGATATATAGAGGGAGGGACGTGGGATAAATAGAGGGAGGGATATATGGATATATAGAGGGAGGGATGTGGGATATATAGAGGGAGGGATATAGGGATATATAGAGGGAGGGATGTGGGATAAATAGAGGGAGGGATGTGGGATAAATAGAGGGAGGGATATATGGATATATAGAGGGAGGGATATAGGGATATATAGAGGGAGGGATGTGGGATAAATAGAGGGAGGGATATATGGATATATAGAGGGAGGGATATAGGGATATATAGAGGGAGGGATGTGGGATAAATAGAGGGAGGGATGTGGGATAAATAGAGGGAGGGATATATGGATATATAGAGGGAGGGATATAGGGATATATAGAGGGAGGGATGTGGGATAAATAGAGGGAGGGATATAGGGATATATAGAGGGAGGGATGTGGGATATATAGAGGGAGGGATGTAGGGATATATAGAGGGAGGGATGTGGGATAAATAGAGGGAGGGATATATGGATATATAGAGGGAGGGATGTGGGATAAATAGAGGGAGGGATATAGGGATATATAGAGGGAGGGATGTGGGATAAATAGAGGGAGGGATATAGGGATATATAGAGGGAGGGATATATGGATATATAGAGGGAGGGATATATGGATATATAGAGGGAGGGATGTGGGATAAATAGAGGGAGGGATATAGGGATATATAGAGGGAGGGATATAGGGATATATAGAGGGAGGGATATAAGGATATATAGAGGGAGTGATGTAGGGATATATAGAGGGAAGAATATAGGGATATATAGAGGGAGGGATATAGGGATATATAGAGGAAGGGATGTGGGATATATAGAGGGAGGGATATAGGGATATATAGAGGGAGGGATATAGGGATATATAGAGGAAGGGATGTGGGATATATAGAGGGAGGGATATAGGGATATATAGAGGGAGGGATGTGGGATAAATAGAGGGAGGGATATATGGATATATAGAGGGAGGGATATAGGGATATATAGAGGGAGGGATATAGGGATATTTAGAGGGAGGGATGTGGGGATATATAGCGGGAGGGATGTGGGATAAATAGAGGGAGGGATATAGGGATATATAGAGGGAGGGATATAGGGATATATAGAGGAGGGATGTAGGGATATATAGAGGGAGGGATATAGGGATATATAGAGGGAGTGATATAGGGATATTTAAAGGGAGGGATATAGGGATATATAGACGGAGGGATGTAGGGATATATAGAGGGAGGGATATAGGGATATATAGAGGAGGGATATAGGGATATTTAAAGGGAGGGATATAGGGATATATAGAGGGAGGGATATAGGGATATATAGAGGGAGGGACGTGGGATAAATAGAGGGAGGGATATATGGATATATAGAGGGAGGGATGTGGGATATATAGAGGGAGGGATATAGGGATATATAGAGGGAGGGATGTGGGATAAATAGAGGGAGGGATGTGGGATAAATAGAGGGAGGGATATATGGATATATAGAGGGAGGGATATAGGGATATATAGAGGGAGGGATGTGGGATAAATAGAGGAGGGATATATGGATATATAGAGGAGGGATATAGGGATATATAGAGGGAGGGATGTGGGATAAATAGAGGGAGGGATGTGGGATAAATAGAGGGAGGGATATATGGATATATAGAGGGAGGGATATAGGGATATATAGAGGGAGGGATGTGGGATAAATAGAGGGAGGGATATAGGGATATATAGAGGGAGGGATGTGGGATATATAGAGGGAGGGATGTAGGGATATATAGAGGGAGGGATGTGGGATAAATAGAGGGAGGGATATATGGATATATAGAGGGAGGGATGTGGGATAAATAGAGGGAGGGATATAGGGATATATAGAGGGAGGGATGTGGGATAAATAGAGGGAGGGATATAGGGATATATAGAGGGAGGGATATATGGATATATAGAGGGAGGGATATATGGATATATAGAGGGAGGGATGTGGGATAAATAGAGGGAGGGATATAGGGATATATAGAGGGAGGGATATAGGGATATATAGAGGGAGGGATATAAGGATATATAGAGGGAGTGATGTAGGGATATATAGAGGGAAGAATATAGGGATATATAGAGGGAGGGATATAGGGATATATAGAGGGAGGGATATAGGGATATATAGAGGGAATGATATAGGGATATATAGAGGGAGGGATATAAGGATATATAGAGGGAGGGATATAGGGATATATAGAGGGAGGGATATAAGGATATATAGAGGGAGGGATATAGGGATATATAGAGGGAGGGATATAGGGATATATAGAGGGAGGGATATAAGGATATATAGAGGGAGGGATATAGGGATATATAGAGGAAGGGATATAGGGATATATAGAGGGAGGGATATAGGGATATATAGAGGGAGGGATATAGGGATATATAGAGGGAGGGATATAGGGATATATAGAGGGAGGGATATAAGGATATATAGAGGGAGGGATATAGGGATATATAGAGGGAGGGATATAAGGATATATAGAGGGAGGGATATAGGGATATATAGAGGGAGGGATATACAGGGAGGGATGGAGGGATATACAGGGAGGGATGGAGGGATATACAGGGAGGGATGGAGGGATATACAGGGAGGCGTGGAGGGGTGTACAGGGGGGATGTGGGGATATACAGGGAGGGATGTGGGGATATACGGGGAGGGATGTGGGGATATACAGGGAGGCGTGGAGGGGTATACAGGGGGGATGTGGAGATATACAGGGAGGGATGTGGGGATATACGGGGAGGGATGTGGGGATATACAGGGAGGCGTGGAGGGGTATACAGGGAGGGATGTGGTGATATACAGGAAGGGATGTGGTGTTATACAGGAAGGGATGTGGTGATATACAGGAAGGGATGTGGTGATATACAGGAAGGAATGTGGTGATATACAGGAAGGGATGTGGGGATATACAGGATGGGATGTGGTGATATACAGGAAGGGATGTGGGGATATGGGGATATACAGGAAGGGATGTGGTGATATACAGGAAGGGATGTGGGGATATACAGGAAGGATGTGGGGATATACAGGAAGGGATGTGGTGATATACAAGAAGGGATGTGGGGATATACAGGGAGGGATGTGGTGATATACAGGAAGGGATGTGGTGTTATACAGGAAGGGATGTGGTGATATACAGGAAGGGATGTGGTGATATACAGAAAGGGATGTGGGGATATACAGGAAGGGATGTGGGGATATACAGAGAGGGATGGAGGGATGTACAGGGAGGGATGTGGTGATATACAGAAAGGGATGTGGTGTTATACAGGAAGGGATGTGGTGATATACAGGAAGGGATATGGGGATATACAGGAAGGGATGTGGTGATATGTCAGGGTTTTCCTGTGGTGAAGTAGAGGAGGACCAAAACGCAGCGTGGTTATATTGACTCATGTTTAATCAAAAACGGATAAACATGAACACTACAAAACAATGAACGTGGAAAACCAAAAACAGCCCTATCTGGTGCAAAACACAGAGACAGGAACAATCACCCACAAAACCCAACACAAAACAGGCTACCTAAATATGGTTCCCAATCAGAGACAATGACTAACACCTGCCTCTGATTGAGAACCAAATCAGGCCAAACATAGAAATAGACAAACCAGACACACAACATAGAATGCCCACCTAGCTCACGTCCTGACCAACACTAAAACAAGGAAAACACATACGAACGATGGACAGAACGTGACATGATATACAGGAAGGGATGTGGGGATATACAGAGAGGGATGAAGGGATGTACAGGGAGGGATGTGGTGATATACAGGAAGGGATGTGGGGATGTGGGGATTTACAGGGAGAGATGTGAGATTATAAAGGGAAGGATATGGGGATATACAGGGAGGGATAAGGGGATGTAGGGATATACAGGAAGGGATGTTTGGATATACAGGGAGGGATGTGGGGATATAGGGGGGGATGTGGGGATATACAGCGGGGGATTTGGGGATATACAGGGGGGATGTGGGGATATACAGGGGGATGTGGAGATATACAGGAAGGGATGTGGGGATATACAGGGGGTGTGGAGATATACAGGAAGGGATGTGGGGATATACAGGGGGATGTGGGGATATACAGGGGGTATGGAGATATACAGGAAGGGATGTGGGGATATACAGGGGGATGTGGGGATATACAGGAAGGGATGTGGGGATATACAGGGGGATGTGGGGATATACAGGAAGGGATGTGGGGATATACAGGGGGGTGTGGGGATATACAGGAATGGATGTGGGGATATAAAGGGGGATGTGGGGATATACAGGAAGGGATGTGGGGATATACAGGAAGGGATGTGGCGATATACAGGGGGATGTGGGGATATACAGGAAGGGATGTGGGGATATAAAGGGGGATGTGGGGATATACAGGAAGGGATGTGGGGATATACAGGAAGGGATGTGGGGATATACAGGAAGGGATGTGGGGATATACAGGAAGGGATGTGGGGATATACAGGGGGGATGTGGGGATATACAGGAAGGGATGTGGGGATATACAGGGGGGATGTGGGGATATACAGGAAGGGATGTGGGGATATACAGGGGGGATGTGGGGATATACAAATAATTGCTTGATTCTATGAGTTATGACTGTTTGATATCAACCACTACAGGTTAAAACTGTAAAACTATACTTAGTTTTGGACTAGATGTGAATGCAACGTTATGAAGCTGACAAGGACATATGTGAGAAATGCGTTCAACTCCTTTAATGGCATTTCATTTGTTGTTGACACCAAGGAACTTGAAGCTCTCAACCTGCTCCACTGCTGCCCCATCGATGAGAATGGGGTCATGCTCGGGTCCTCCATTTCCTGTCGTCCACAATCATCTCCTTTGTCTTCATCACGTTGAGAGAGAAGTTGTTGTCCTTGCACAAAATGGTCAGGCTGTCTCATCGTTGTCAGTGATCAGGCCTACCACTGTTGTGTCATCAGCAAACTTAATGATGGTGTTGGAGTTGTGCCCGGCCGTGCAGTCATGAGTGAACAGGGACTACAGGAGGGGAATGAGCACGTATCCCTGAGGGGACCCCGTGTTGAGGATCAGCGTGGTTGATGTGTTGTTACCTACCCTTGCCACCTGGGGGCGGCCCGTCAGGAAGTCTAGGATCCAGTTGCAGAGGGAGATGTTAAGTCCCAGGGTCCTTAGATTATTGATGAGCTTTGAGGACACTATGATGTTGAACGCTGAGCTGTAGTCAATGAATGGCATTCTCACATAGGTGTTCCTTTTGTCCATGTGGGATAGGGCATCGTGGAGAGCAATAGAGATTGCATCATCTGTGGATCTGTTGGTGCTGTATGCAAATTGGAGTTGGTCTAGGGATTATCGGATGATGGTGTTGATTTGAGCCATGACCAGCCTTTCAAAGCACTTCATGGATACAGACATGAGTGCCATGGGTCGGTAGTCATTTAGAGAGGTTAACTTAGTGTTCTTGGGCACAGGCACTATGGTGGTCTGCTTCAAACATGTTGGTATTACAGACTCAGACAGGGAGAGGTTGAAAATATCAGGGAAGACTCTTGCCAGTTGGTCAGCGCATGCTCGGAGTACACGTCCTGGTAATCCGTCTGGCCCAGTGGCCTTTGACCTGTTTAACCTCTCTGGGGTAGGCGGGACGCTTGCATCCCACATGGCCAAAAGCCAGGGAAAATGCAGAGTGCCAAATTCAAATACATTTATATAAAAATCAAAATTTCATTAAATTATACATGCGAGACAGCAAATTAAAGCTACTTCCAGCCAACATGTCAGATTTCAAAAAGGCTTTTCGGCGAAAGCATAAGATGCTATTATCTGATGATAGCACAACAGTAAACAATGAGAGTAGCATATGTCAACTCTGCAGGCGCGACAAAAAAACGCAGAAATAAAATATAAATCATGCCTTACCTTTGACGAGCTTCTTTTGTTGGCACTCCTATATATCCCATAAACATCACAAATGGTCCTTTTGTTCGATTAATTCCGTACATATATATCCAAAATGTCCATTTATTTGGCGCGTTTGATCCAGAAAAACACTGCTTCCAACTTACGCAACGTCGCTACAAAATATCTCAAAAGTTACCTGTGAAATTTGCCAAAAAAGGGTTGTGGTGTTATACACTGAGATGTGGTCAGCGAGCCCCATCCGGGCTGTCTGGAATCAGAGACACAGCCTGGTTCTTTCTGCCCATGGAAAGCTGTATCATATGGAACATGCTATAGTTTCTTTACTGTCTATGTGCAATGCAGCTCTAGCCTACTATGCTGTATTCATTTTAGCACCTCCAAGTCCACTTCAATGCCTTTGTGTTTATGTCCAGCTGTGGAGTACCCATTATTTCTTGCCAGGTCTTTTTCTAGACTAATGTTAACACCAGGGTCCAAAACATAATATTCTAGACTAATATTAACCCCAGGAACAAAACCTAATTTTCTTGACAAATATTAACCCCCACGGTCCAAAACATCATATTAAAACTAGGGTCTAAAACATAATTTCCATGACTAATGTCCTTGACAAACTGGAAGTCTTCCGACGAGCTTGGAAAAGCAGTACCGTGCAGTATCGAAGAGCCCTTACTGCTGCTCCATCATCCTATTTTTCCAACTTAATTGAGGAAAATAAGAACAATCCTAAAAGCTAACTAAAAAGTAGCATTCCCCAAGTGAGGATGGCTTTCACTTCAGCAGTAATAAATTCATGAACTTCGTTGAGGAAAAGATCATGATTATTAGAAAGCAAACTACGGGCTCCTCTTTAAATCTGCGTATTCCTTCAAAGCTCAGTTGTCCTGAGTCTGCACAACTCTGCCAGGACCTAGGATCAAGAGAGACACTCAAGTGTTTTCGTACTATATCTCTTGACACAATGATGAAAATAATCACAGCCTCTAAACCTTCCAGCTGCATACTGGACCCTATTCCAACTAAACAACTGAAAGAGTTGCTTCCTGTGCTTGGCCCTCCTATGTTGAACATAATAAACGGCTCTCTATCCACCGGATGTGTACCAAGCTCACTAAAAGTGGCAGTAATAAAGCCTCTCTTGAAAAAGCCAAACCGTGACCGAGTTAAATATAAAAAACTATCGGCCTAAATCGAATCTTACATTCCTCTCAAACATTTTAGAAAAGGCTGTTGCGCAGCAACTCACTACCTTCTTGAAGACAAACAATGTATATGAAATCCTTCAGTCTGGTTTTAGACCCCATCGTAGCACTGAGACTGCACTTGTGAAGGTGGTAAATGACCTTTTAATGGCATCAGACCGAGGGTCTGCATCTTTCCTCGTGCTCCTAGACCTTAGTGCTGCTTTTGATACCATCGATCACCACATTCTTTTGGAGAGATTGGAAACCCAAATTTGTCTACATGGACAAGTTCTGGCCTGGTTTAGATCTTATCTGTCGGAAAGATATCAGTTTGTCTCTGTGAATGGTTTGGCCTCTAAAAAATCAACTGTAAATTTCGGTGTTCCTCAAGGTTCCGTTTTAGGACCACTATTGTTTTCACTATATATTTTACCTCTTGGGGATGTCATTCGAAAACATAATGTTAACTTTCACTGCTATGCGGATGACACACAGCTGTACATTTCAATGAAACATGGTGAAGCCCCAAAATTGCCCTCGCTAGAAGCCTGTGTTTCAGACATAAAGAAGTGGATGGCTGCAAACTTTCTACTTTTAAACTTGGACAAAACAGAGATGCTGAATCTGACAATTAATCTTAATGGTTGTACAGTCGTCTCAAATAAAACTGTGAAGGACCTCAGCGTTACTTTGGACCCTGATCTCTCTTTTGATGAACATATCAAGACTGTTTCAAGGAAGGCTTTTTTCCATCTACGTAACATTGCAAAAATCAGAAACATTCTGATGCAGAAAAATTCATCCATGCTTTTGTCACTTCTAGGTTAGACTTACTTGTCTCTGCCTGGCCGGTTCCCCTCTCTCCACTGGGATTCTCTGCCTCTAACCCTATTATAGAGGCTGAGTCACTGGCATACTGGTGCTCTTTCATGCCGTCCCTGGGAGCGGAGCGTCATTTGAGTGGGTTGAGACACTGATGTGATCTTCCTGTCCGGGTTGGCTCCCCCCCTTGGGTTGTGCCGTGGTGGAGATCTTTGTGGCCTATACTCAGCCTTGTCTCAGGATGGTAAGTTGGTGGTTGAAGATATCCCTCTAGTGGTGTGGGGGCTGTGCTTTGGCAAAGTGGGTGGGGTTATATACTTCCTGTTTGGCCCTGTCCGGGGGTATCATCGGATGGGGCCACAGTGTCTCCTGACCCCTCTTGTCTCAGCTTCCAGTATTTATGCTGCAGTAGTTTATGTGTCGGGGGGCTAGGGTCAGTTTGTTATATCTGGAGTACTTATTCTGTCTTTTCCGGTGTTCTGTGTGAATTTAAGTATGCTCTCTCTCTAATTCTCTCTTTCTCTCTCTCGGAGGACCTGAGCCCTAGAACCATGCCCCAGGACTACCTGGCATGTTGACTCCTTGCTGTCCCCAGTCCACCTGGCCGTGCTGCTGCTCCACTTTCGACTGTTCTGCCTGCGGCTATGGAATCCTAACTTGTTCAACGGATGTACTACTTGTCCCGGACCTATTATTTGACGATGCTGGTCATTTATGAACATTTGAACATCTTGGCCATGTTCTGTTATAATCTCCACCCGGCACAGCCAGAAGAGGACTGGCCACCCCTCTTAGGGTAGCAGGCTAGCCTAGTGTTACGAGCGTTGGATTAGTAACCGAAAGGTTGCAAGTTCAGATCCCCAAGCTGACAAGGTAAAAATCTGTTCTTCCTCTGAACAGGCAGTTAACCCACTGTTCCTAGGCCGTCATTGAAAATAAGATTTTTTTCTGAACTGACTTGCCTAAATAAATAAAGGTAAAAAAAATGTTTTAAATAGCCTGGTTTCTTCCAAGGTATTTGCCTTTCTAGGGAGTTTTTCTTAGCCAACGTGCTTCAACACCTGCATTGCTTCATGTTTGGGGTTTTAGGCTGGGTTTCTGTACAGCACTTTGAGATATCAGCTGATGTACGAAGGGCTATATAAATACATTTGATTTGATTTGAATAATTTTAACACCAGGGTTCCAAAACATAATTTTCTAGCCTTGCCTGGCTAAATTTGTCAGGTACTCTAAAGAATATTAACGGTACAAACACATCTTTGCTACATGTTTTCCTGTTCTGAAACATTGAACCCTTGTGTGGCTCCTTACCACAATCAATCAGTATGGCAAATATCATTTTTGCTCAGAACCATTGTCACTGCCTACATGTTTTCTATATAATAAAGACTGCCGTCTTGAGCCACAGTGGGAACACAGACTTGTTGTGTGGAAGGCAGAGCTTTGTTCTGGAATGTTTTGTGTTCCATTCTCAGAGTTCCATCGGCTGCCAAGGTATTTACTTTGAAGGTCACCTGCACGGCGGCTGGACAACTCTGAATGTGACAGAGCATCTGCAAGTTTGGTCTATGTGGGTGTGGGGGATAGCATAGAGTAAACTGTTTTTTAGTTGCTGTTGGTCTGCTATTTTTGTCAGTTGTTTGACATAGGACATGGGGACATATGCCAAGGTCTTGCAGAGACTGTTGTATACACAGAAGTGCATTGAGATTTGTGAACAAAAGCTAACTGGGCGTAATAGTGAAGGTTAACTCTTGTGTGGTATTCTGGTCTGCGGGGCCCATTTTCAATGTTTACTAAAAGAAAAATGATACATTTAATTTTTTTTTCAACCCTGAGGCTTTGCTCATTTTCTGTGAAGAACATGTAAAATAACACATTTTTATGGAGTTTACACTGTGCAGCCCCTACACATTTATATTACATATGCAGTATTTTCCCACACTCTACCCCAGCCAGGTGCAAATTGGGAGGGACACAACAATGTGTGGCTCCTTACCACAATCAATCAGTATGGCAAATATCATTTTTGCTCAGAGGTCATTTTTGCAGAGAGAGAAGCTAGTGTGGAAGGACTGTCTTCCATTTTGGAAGATGAATAATTTTCAGAATATGAGGATCATGTCTCTGTCAATTCAGAGTCTGACAGTGAGTTGGAAGAAGAGGATGAGATTGACCCACGGCCAGCCCCAGGACCAGCCCGTCAGCAACCAGCTCATCAGCAGCCTGCAGGAGGAGAAATATGGGTGTCAAAAAATTGTGAAATTGAATGATCTTCTTGCCCAGAGAATGAGCCACCCCACATGGCTGCCAATGTGATACGGATGCAACCAGGGCTGACGCGGATGGTGGTTAGTCATGTGAGGACATAAAGCCTTCTTTTGAACTGTTCATCCCAGACACCACCCAGAAAGTAATTTTGCACTAATTTGGAGGGAAGGCATGTTTTTGGAGAGAGATGGAAGGAGATGGACAAATGAATTTACTTGCATACTTTGGTGTTCTTATCCTTGCTGGTGTTTTCAGATCCAACGGGGAATCCACAGAATCACTGTGGGATGCAAAAAATGGCAGACAAATTTCCTTGCAAACAATGTCTCTGGAAAAAATCCACATTATTTGCGGGATTGTGCGCTTTGATAAATGAGACACCAGACCAGAGAGAAAGTGTGGTCAGGTCAGTGTGGGACAAGTGGGTGGACCGCCTTCCCCTGTTTTACAACCCTGGGCCCAACGTTTAGGGGCCGCTGCCCCTTTAGGCAGTACATACCGTCTAAACTCGCAAAATATAGAATCAAGATCTGGGCTGCCTGTGATGATGCTTCATCATATGTGTGGAACTTGCAAGTGTATACGGGGAAGTGTAAGTGTATACGGGGAAGCCAGTTGGAGGATCCACTAAAAAGAACCAAGGGATGCGGGTTGTCCTGGACATGACACAGGGACTCCATGTCCACAACGTCACATGCAATAACCTTTTTTACTTTGCACATGCTGCAACAGGAGCTCCTACTAGAGGAAGCTGAAGATGGTAGGAACAGAACAAAAAACAAGCCAGAGCTCCCACTTCAATTCCTCTAAGTCTGTGTTCACTGCCGACACGGCCGTAGTTTCCTACGTGACAAAGAAGGCAAAAACGTGGTACTCATGAGTATGCTGCATAAGGATGGCAGAATCTGTGGCCAGGAACATCAAAAACCAGAAATCACAATGGATTACAATGCCACAAAAAGAGGGGTGGACAATTTAGACAAGCTGGTGACTGATAAATATGATATGATATTCTGATATTCTGATATTCTTCAACATCTTGGATATCTCGACGTACAATGTGTTTGTCATCCGTATGGCGTTGAACCCAGATTAAAACAGAGGGAAGCTCCAGAGGAGACAGATCTTTCTGGAGGAGCTGGGTAAGGCATTGGTAAGACCTCAAATCTAGTGGAGGCAACATATCCCAAGGACCCCAGCTTCTGCGGCCATTGTGAGGAGGATTCAGGAGGATGATGCTGGTGCCCATCCGCCCGATCCACAGAACCAACATCTCCAATACCGGAAGTAAGTGTGAGTGATGTTGTTGCATGTGTGTGTGTCTGACTCTCCTACCTTGGTCTGCTGTAACTACATATGTGAGTGAGCGAGATGCTAGTAAAATTCCGGAACTAAGTGTTTTCATCATTCTAGATTGCAGCCGGTAGCAACAAGAAGAAGCACTGTGATGTGTGTGGACCCAAGAAGGACAGGAAGACACAGAACACATACATCAAGTGCAATAAATACATTTGCAACACACACAGTAGAACTCTGTCCCTCATGTGATGTGTATACCGGCCCTAATTTGTGTTCAATGGGGCTCATTTATCATTTCCATATATTACTGTATGTAAAATTTGTTCAGTTCAAAGCAATAAACATCAATATTGATGAAAACCTTGTTTAATTTATATTTGTTCAAGATAAACATGATTTATTCCACCCATGTCTTGATTATAATAGATATTTGTGTCAGTTTGTGTGCTACTGATAAGAAGTCAGGTGCAGGAGAGCAGAGAGTGGTGATCAGACACTTTAATTGGCAGAAGTAACAACAGACGGACGCAACTGCGTCAAAAACCTCCACCAAATGGCAAAAGTGCAAAGCGCGACAACGGTCACAATAATGCATAAGTAAACAATAAACACACTCGGGTTCAACACGGTACCGGGAAAAACCACTCGGTAACACTAAACATGTAATAAAACAGTTCCTCACAAAGACATGTTGGGAAACAGAGGGAATATATATGTAGTGTGATTAGGGAATGTAAACCAGGTGTGCGGGGAAACAGGACAAAACAAATGGAATAATGACAAGTGGGAGCGGCAACGGCTAGAAGACCGGTGCCGTCGACCGCTGAACGCCGCCCGAACAAGGAGAGGAGCCAACTTCGGCGAAAGTCGTGACAATTTCCTTATAAAAATCCCATTTTATTTTTAAAAACGAATAGTGCTTTTATTGATAAATGTGATCGAGCAGAGGTAAAATGGCAAATATTAACCATGTATGCTGTCTATAATGCTTGTAATTGGTATCAACATCTAAGTATTAAGCATTTCTACATAAATTGTTAGGGCTGTATTGTTTTAAAAACCCAATTATGTTGTGGGTCCATCAGAAGAGGGCACATCAAAACCTATTCCCTCTCAGGAGACTGAAAAGATTTGGCAATGGTCCTCAGATCCTCAAAAGGTTTAACAGCTGCACCATCGAGTTCATCCTGACGGGTTGTATCACTGCCTAGTATGGCAACTGCTTGACCTCCGACCACAAGGCACTACAGAGGGTAGTGCGTACGGCCCAGTACATCACCGGGGCCAAGCTTCCTGCCATCCAGGACCTCTATACCAGGCGGTGTCAGAGGAAGGACCTAAAAATTGTCAGACTCCAGCCACCCTAGTCATAGACTGTTCTCTCTGCTACCGCACGGAAAGCTGTACCGGAGCGCCAGGTCCAAGAGGCTTCTGAACAGCTTCTACCCCCAAGCCATAAGACTCCTGAACAACTAACCAAATGGCTACCCAGACTACCCCCGCCCCCACACACACACACGCGCTGTTGCTACTCTCTGTTATTATCTATGCATAGTCACTTCAATAACGCTACCTACATATACATAATTACCTCAACTACCCCGACACCGGTGCCCCCGCACAATGACACATTGACTCTGTACCGGTACCCCCTGTATATAGCCTCCACATTGACTCTGTACCGGTACCCCCTGTATATAGCCTCCACATTGACTCTGTACCGGTACCCCCTGTATATAGCCTCCACATTGACTCTGTACCGGTACCCCCTGTATATAGCCTCCACATTGACTCTGTACCGGTAGCCCCTGTATATAGCCTCCGCATTGACTCTGTACTGGTACCCCCTGTATATAGCCTCCACATTGACTCTGTACCCATACCCCCTGTATATGGCCTCCACATTGACTCTGTACCGGTACCCCCTGTATATAGCCCCGCTATTGTTATTTACTGCTGCTTTTTCTTTGTTATTCTTATCTCTTATTTTGGGGGGGATTTTCTTAAAACTGCATTGTTGGTTAAGGGCTTGTAAGTAATCACATGTGACAAATAACATTTGATTTGATTTGATTTGACAGGTATTGGCACAAACACCTACATGTAACCCCATGGGTGGTAAGACAGTTGTCTGCCCTGGATCACACAAGGCCTCTGCAGTTGGCAGACCGAGGGACTACGAGGGATAAAGAGAGCGATGGAATGAGAGAGAGTGAGAGAGAGAGAGAGAGAGAGAGAGAGAGAGAGAGAGAGAGAGAGAGAGAGAGAGAGAGAGAGAGAGAGAGAGAGAGAGAGAGAGAGAGAGAGAGAGAGAGAGAGAGAGAGAGAGAGGGCTGTCTGTCTGGCGGGGGCGGGGTCTCAAATGCAGGACAAGCTGCTCCTGTGGGTATTATTGTGTGCTCGTGGACTCAGCTTGGCCGGCCAAACCGTTTCATGCATAGCCCGGAGCTGCCCCGGGCAGAGAGGATGTTGTCAAATGGGCCTCATGTTCTTTTGAGTATGAAAGATGAAGAAAAAAAAGCCACATCTGTGGTGGCCGCTTATCGATGAGACGTAAACAAGAGAAGGAGAGGGAGAGGAGAGGAAGATAAAGGGAAAAGGGCATAGATGATGAACACATCGCAACAGCCGGTCTGCCTGGGTTTTAACATGACTGACAAACACACACACACATACACACATACATACACACATACACACATCCTGGTGCTTTAAGTGTTACATTATAAGCTGTTACAGTGCAGTGGGATCAGTGAGAGACTGAGAGCAGATCCTATAGTGTGGTCGATGAAGGGAGCAGGGAAGTCTTTCTCTTTCTGAATGACTACCTCATCTCTGTACCCCATACATACAGTTCATTGTAAGGTTCCTCAGTCGAGCAGTGAATTTCAAACACAGATTCAACCACAAAGACCAGGGAGGTTTTCCAAAGAAGGGCACCTGTTGGCAGATGGGTAAAATAACAAAAAAGCAGACAATGAATATCACTATGAGTTATTAATTACACTTTAGATCATATATTAATACACATATAGAAACAGGCGTCCTTCCACTCAAAAATGTGGCAAAGAAACTCACTTTTTGTCCTGAATACAAAGCGTTATGTTTGTGGTAAATCCAACACAAGACATCACTGAGTACCACTCTGTAAGTGGTGTGTAACTGGTGGCAGGGAAGTCAGACCCAGGACAGCAGAACTAGGTAATAGCCAGAGCAGTTTAATTCCAAAACCAATGGCATCAAGAAAATAACAACTTGGGTACCAAACCCGATGCGTACCAGTCAACATGTGCACAAGCACTTACAAACAAACAATACCACACAAAGACATGGGTGTGAACAGAAGGTTAAATACACAACACTTAATGAGGGAATGAAAACCAGGTGTGTGGGAAAACAAGACAAAACAAATGGAAAATGAAAAAATGTAAGTAGACCGGTAGGTAGACCGGTGATGTCGACCGCCGAACACTGCCCGAACAAGGAGAGGAACCGACTTCGGCAGAAGTCGTGACACACTCTTCATATTTTCAAGCAGGGTGGTGGTTGCATCATGTTATGCCTATGCTTGTCAATGGCACGGACAAAGGAGTTTTTGGGGATAAAAATAAACTGAATTAAGGTAAGCACAGGCAAAATTGTTCAGTCTGCTTTCCAACAGACACTGGGAGATTAATTCACCTTTCAGCAGGACAACAACCTAAAACACAAGACCAAATATACATTTGAGTTGCTTACCAAGACAACGATGAATGCTCCTGAGTGGCCTAGTTACAGTTATGACTTAAATCTGCTTGAAAATCTATGGCAACACTTGAAAATGACAGTCTAGCAATAATACACAACTAACTTAAAGAAAAATTGTACAATTTATGTTTGCAAAGCTCTTAGAGACTTACTTAGATAGCTGCCAAAGGTGATTCTAACAGTGGTGTGAATAGCTAGGTCAATTAACTATTTCTGTATTTCATTTTCAATGCATTGCGAAAATGTCAAAAAATAAATTTTCACTTTGTCATTATGGGGTATTTTGTGTAGATGGGAGAGATTTGTATTTCATGTTATCCATTTTGATTTCAGGCTGTAACACAACCAAATGTGAAATAGGTCAAGAGCAATGAATACTTTCTTAAAGCACTGTATATACGTCGGAGGGCCTAGGTATACACTTGTTGGGCCAAGCAAAAATGTCAGTGTGGAAGAGCAGAAAACACTTGATTCAGGGGACGGATTGTACGGACCCCAGAGCTGTGCTGCTGTGGCTGGTACACACTGGAGCATGTATATGGGGGGCTATTCAACTGTCTCTAGGATTTTGTAGGGGTGTTGTTAGTGGAATTCTAAATTCCTCTGTATTATTTCCCAATCAGAATTATTACTCTGTCAATGCATTCTAAAGGGATTGTAAGACCCAATATTTTTATAAGAAATGGACAGAGCCCCGGTCTTAAAAGTCAGGTAACAGTGTTTAATTCAAGAGAGTACTGGGTACATACACATTTTACCACAGGTTATAAACTGAAAAAACGTTATAAGGTGAATGAAAATGACGTCTGCTAAATGACTTAAATGTAAATGTAAATGTCCTAAATGTTCTATCTCTTCATGACACCGGTAGAGAGGCCCTATAGTTCTCGAGCCTTCCCTCCTCTCCTAAATCCAAGGTCAGTCAGTGAAGATAGCATTCTAGACAGTCTGGAGATAGTCCATCCCTGCCATCTGGAGATAGTTCATTCATTTGTACCAAGGCACTGTTCTAAACTCCTGACTATATTATATACAATTGGGAATGGTAGCAAGAGAGAAAATTATTTATGTACAGTACATAATAGCATTTGGACTAGTCAGTCCTGATTGGAATGTATATATAATTAATCATTTCAACTATAATTTCCTCCAACAGGTTTATGGTGAGGAAGGGGGATTGTACAGTGGATAATAAAGGGGAGTTTGTTTCTATATTTTCTAGGTCTGTTAAAATTAAGTTACATTTGTACTTGTAATTATATGCATTGCCTTTGGAAAGTATTCAGACCCCTTGACTTTTTCAACATTTTGTTAAATTACAGCCTTATTCGAAGAAAAATATTCCCACATTAATCTACACATATTACCCCATAATGACAAAGCAAAAAAACGTTTTTTTTTGTAAATATTTTTGCTACTTAAAAAAAAACAGAAATATTACATTTACATAAGTATTCAGACCATTTACTCTGGACTTTGTTGAAGCACCTTTGGCAGCGATTACAGCGCTGCCAAAGTGATTATGGAAGACACTACAAGCATGGCACACTTGCATTTGGGGAGATTCTCTTATTCCTCTCTTTAGATAATCTCAAGCTTTGTCAGGTTGAATGGGGAGCGATGCTGCACAGCTATGTTCAGGTCTCTCTAGAGATGTTCAATCAGGTTTAAGTCCAGGTCCTGGCTGGGCCACTCAAGGACATTCAGAGACTTGTCCTGCATTGTCTTGGCTGTGTGCTTAGGGTCGTTGTTCTGTTGGAAGGTGAACCTTTGTCTAGCCTGAGGTCCTGAGCCCTCTGGAGCAGGTTTTCATCGAGGATCTCACTGTACTTTGGTCCGTTCAGGGGCAGGTAAAGGGCAGGTCACAGGGGCAGGTAAAGGGCAGGTCACAGGGGCAGGTAAAGGGCAGGTCACAGTGTCATGTTTGTCATTTATTGTCATGTCTTGTCCCTGTGCTCCCCATGCTATTCGTTTCCCTCTGCTGGTCTTGTTTGGTTCTTTCCCTCCTTCTATCCCTCTCTCTCCCCCTCCCTCTCTCACTCTCTCGCTCTCTCTTCTCTCTGTCGTTCCGTTCCTGCTCCCAGCTGTTCCTATTCCCCTAATCATCATTTAGTCTTCCCACACCTGTTCCCGATCCTTTCCCCTGATTAGAGTCCCTATTTATTCCTTTGTGATCCGTTCCTGTCCCGGGTTCCTTGTATTGTATTCACCATGCTGTGATTGCGTTTCGCCCTGTCCTGTCGTGTTTTTGCCGTGATTGTGTATCACCCTGTCCTGTCGTGTTTTGTGCCTTCATCAGATGCTGCGTGTGAGCAGGTGTCTCAGTCGACTACGGCCTGCGCCTACCCGAAGCGACCTGCAGTCTGTGGCCGCTTCTCCAGTTGTTTCCCCTCTACAAGTCTAGAGGATTTCTGTTATTCCGTTTTGGACTTTAATAAACTCTGTTTCTGTTAAGTGGCGTTTGGGTCCTCTTTCACCTGCATGACACACAGGGGCAGGTAAAGGGCAGGTCACAGGGGCAGGTAAAGGGCAGGTCACAGGGGCAGGTAAAGGGCAGGTCACAGGGGCAGGTAAAGGGCAGGTCACAGGGGCAGGTAAAGGGCAGGTCGAGGGCAGCCAGTGGTTCGTAATCCAAGGCAGGGTTAAACAGGGACAGAACGGCAGGCAGGCTCAGGGTCAGGGCAGGCAGGCTCAGGGTCAGGGCAGGCAGGCCCTGACCCTCAAACACATGGTATGCTAACTCAGAATACGTATGTAGGGCATACTGTACACGTATGTATACTGTACATACTCATAAAACATAAGCCATATCTATACAACACATTAACATACGTGAGAACAATGAGAGGTTCCATAATGTGGTCCCTCACCTTTTTCTCTCACCCTCTTCATCATGCATACCTCTCTTCCCTCCCTTCTTTCTATTCTTCTCTCTCTCCCAGACCTCTCTGTTCAACACACCTGTGCCTCCCTTCTGTCTCTGAGGAGGGGATGGAGAGTGTCGGAGCTCGCCATAGGTGGGAGCGAAGCATTGGTGCGGTTTGGGCGTCGATGCCACATTTGCGAGTGAGAATACGTTGGGATCGGGGTTGTGGAGAGGGGTGTGGAAGGGGGTGTTGGGAGAGGTGTGATCATGGTGGAGAAGACAGGAAAAGCATTCTCTATCACCTATTAAAGCCTCAGGTAGGGGGCCTAGATGAGGTAATAGATATCATTTCCATTCTGTGATTAATCCGCATCACAAAAAACACCCTATTCCCTATTCAGTGCATTACATTTGAACAGGGCCCATAGGGCACTAGTAAAAAGGAGTGCACTAAATATAGAATAGGATGCCATTTGGTACGAAATCCTCATGTGACCCTGGTTCACTACCAGTGTTTATGCAATCCCAATGACAATTACTTAAAATTTAACAAAGAGATTAGATTTGACAGGTCAAAGATGAGACGTCATTACACATTTTCTCTGGGAAAATGTTATTGTACTTTGAGTTCATGATTACTTTGTTCTGTGATGACTCTGAGGTTGTGAGGAGGCAGAGGGTGGAATCCTAACACGTGATAACATAATATAATTTTTTGGTCCTGAACTGTGTCAAATAATGACTATAAATGGAAGTGCATTAACACAGATCTGGCATAGAGGAGAGAGTGACAAAGAAACAGGAAGAGTGAGAAAGAAAGAAATTGATTCAGAGATAGAGACAGAGAGAAAGAGGGAGCTATAGAACATCAAAGAGATGCAGTAAGTACAAGCCTTTATGATGGAAGAGGAGCAGGAGAAGAGGAGAGGCCTCCATTGATGACACCACTTGCTCCAGGGAGATATGGGGTGGGGTCATGTAATCTTTCCAGTTCAAGCAAACAATTAGCATATGTTCGTAGATTAGAAGCCCCCCCCTCCCCTCCCCAGACCTCCAATCCCTACGTTGTCGTGGGGAGACCCCCAGCCCAACCACCCATGTTTCTGTGGTGGTGGTGGGGTTTGTTCAGTCAGTCAGCCAGTCAGTCACCTGGGTCCGGGAGGACAGCTGCAGATGATGAATTGTTCATTTGTTCTGTCCTCGCAGGGGAGAGACCCCCAGGCCATTACACAGGCCAGCATATGCACCACAATTTTAGAAAGCAATCCCCCCCCCTCCCTTCAACCATCTCCTATTCACATCATACAAACCATAGAGCAATGGAGGCATGGGAAAGCAGGGGGAGGCAGCGATCCCAGACCCCATATTTGATGTGCGTCAGGGGGGTCACAGAAGGTCATGTCAGGGGGTCTGGAGAGAGGAGGAGAATGGAGACATAGTCCCAAAACCTAACCCTGGGGTAGAGGACTGACTGTCTTCGCACCCAACAGACACGCACACACACAAAGACATATAGAGAAACACAAACACACACAAAGACATATGGAGACACACACACACACACAAACCCATTACTCACAGACAAATAGATTCTGCGCTAGGATGCACTCGTGACCACGGGATGAAATTCCTATTAAAGATAGCGATCACAAGCCGAAAGCTTACAGGCTACATTCACCTTGAAGCTAACACTACCACAGCACTGGCATTCAAAATACAGTCTCAGTGACTTCATAACACATATTGATTCAACTCCCACTTTATGCTCACTGATTGTTGTTGGTATAAATGTCATTCGGGGGAAAAAGGCAAAGGGCCATGATATCAAATCGTCACATTAAAAACATTCACCGCTTTCCAGGGGAGTGGAGTTGTCCAAAATGGCACCCTATTCCCTATAGGCTCTGGTCAAATGTAGTGCACTATATAGTGAATAGGTTACAATTTGTGAAGTGTGTGAAGACATGTGGTGGAAGCTTGAGTTGGGCAGTGGTGTATAAATATGTAGTGAAGAGCAGGGAGAGTAGAGGCCTTTTTCTAAATCAGCTGGATACATGAAAGCAGATTGATCTGGGTGCCTTTGAAAATGACCTTCTCTTAACTAGCCCCTGCAGATGGATTTGTAATCCTTTCCTGATCACTAAAGACCCCTGTAACTGTATCTCGTTTCAGTCATAGTAAACACACTATTCTATACCCCTGTGATCACTCCATTTTCAACGGGTCACTTTTACTCTTCATGACGCAAACTGATGATTTTTCACATTCTCCTTGAATCCTCATTTTTCCACAAAGGACATATATTGCATTGTGTTATGCATGTCTACAACTACCAGTATAACACACTGTCCGTCATTGCAAATTGAAAACACTTTGGCATTATGGAATTCCCATGCAAGGAAAGGTCAACATTCTGTAACCAGACAGACAAATAAGACATCATCGATCCCTGGTTGACAGGACAGGCAAATAGACCCAGGACATCATCTAATGGCTGGTTATCTGACCTCTGACCTCTGACCTAACAGCGCGATGTCAACCCAGAGCATACCGGACTGCTTTTCTCTACCCCATCTCCGGATTCCTACGGCAAGCTCTGAACCTTTATACCAGATCATCGCAGCTAGCTAGCTGCTATCCGAGTGGCTACTCCTGGCTAACGACTCTGTCCTGAAGCAAGCACCAGTTAGCCTGGAGCTACCCACGAACTTGGCCCATCTCCCGGCTAGCCAAAGAGATCCATCAAGCAATTCCTGGGCTTCAATTACGTCTTTCGCCAATTGGCCTAGACCCTTTATTGCCGACACGGAGCCCCACCGATCCATCACGACTGGTCTGCCGACGTAACCGTCTGAGGGGGTTTCAACAGGCTCTCCCTATTGCGACGTTCCCCTTAGGCTCATCTGCTAGACTGCTGCTAGCCCCGGCCTGCTAGCTGTGCCTCCAGCTCGCCTAGCTACTCACTGGACCCTATGATCACCCGGCTACACATGCCTCTCCCTAATGTCAATGTGCCTTATCTATTGCTGTTTTGGTTAGTCATTTTTGTCTTATTTCACTGTAGAACCTCCAACCCTGCTCAATATGCCTTGTCCAGTCCTTATGTTCCACCCCCCACACATGAGGTGACTAAAATGTTGCCTCTGGAGACAAAACCTCTCTCATCATCACTCGATGCCTAGGCTTACTGTACTCCACTGTACTCACATCCTACCATAACCTTGTCTGTACATTATGATTTGAATCTATTCTTCTGTGCCAAGAAACCTGCTCCTTTTACTCTCTGTTCCAAACACACTAGACTACCAGTTCTTTTGGCATTTAGCCGTACTCTTATCCTACTCCTCCTCTGTTCCTCTGGTGATGTAGAGGTTAACCTCTGCGGCCCCCAGCATCACTCCCACTCCCCAGGCGCTCTCATTTGTTGACTTATGTAACTGTAAAAGAATTGGTTTCATGCATGAGCCTCCTCCCTAAGTTTGTTTTATAGACCCCCTTCAGCCCGCCACTGTGCCCTGGACACCATATTTTAATTGATCGCCCCCCCATCTATCTTCAGAGTTCGTACTGTTAGGTGACCTAAACTGGGACATGCTTAACATCCCGGCCGTCCTACAATCTAAGCTAGATGCCATCAATCTCAGACAAATGATCAAGGAATCTACCAGGTGCAACCCTAAATCCATAACCATGGGCACCCGCTTAGATATCATCCTGACCAACTTGCCCTCTGCTGTCTTCAAACAAGATCTCAGCGATCACTGCCTCATTGCCTGCGTGCGTAATGGGTCCACGGTCAAACGACCACCCCTCAATCACTGTCAAACACTCCCTAAAACACTTCAGCGAGCAGACCTTTCTAATCGACCTCGCCCGGGTATCCTGAAAAGATATTGACCTCATCCCGTCAGTAGAGGATGCCTGGTTGCTCTTCAAAAGTGCTTTCCTCTCCATCTTAAATAAGCATGCCCCATACAAAAAAAATGTAGAACTAAGAACAGAAATAGACCTTGGTTCACCACAGAATTGACTACCCTTGACCTTCACAAAAACATCCTGTGGCGGACTGCAATAGCATCGAATAGCCCCCGCAATATGCAACTTTTCAGGGAAGTCAAGAACCAATATACTCAGTCAGTTAGGAAAGCTAAGGCCAGCTTTTTCAACCAAAAATGTGCATTCCTGTAGCACTAATTCCCAAAAGTTTTGGGACACTGTAAAGTCCATGGAGAATAAGAGCACCTCCCTACTCCCAGCTGCCCACTGTACTGAGGATAGGAAACACTGTTACCATGGATAAATCTACGATAATCTATCATTTCCACAGCTTGCCATGCTTTCCACCTGGCTACCCAAACCCCGGCCAACATCTCAGCACCCCCTGCAGCAACTTTCTCCACTATACACTCTGGTTTCCGAACTGGTCATGGGTGCACCTCAGCCACGCTCAAGATCCTAAACGATATCATAACCACCATCGATAAAATACATTAATATGCAGCCGTCTTCATTGATTCAGCCAAAGCTTTTGAATCTGTCAATCACCGCATTCTTATCAGCAGACTCAATCATTTTGGCTTCTCAAATGACTGCCTCACCTGGTTCACCAACTACTTCTCAGATAGAGTTCAGTATGTCAAATCGGAGGGCCTGTTGTCTGGACCTCTGGCAGTCTCTATGGGGGTGCCACAGGGTTCACTTCTCGGGCTGACTTTTTTCTCTATATATATTAATGATATCGCTGCTGGTGATTCTCTGATCCACCTCTACGCAGATGACACCATTCTGGCCCTTCTTTGGACACTTTGCTAACAAACCTCCAAACGAGCTTCAACGCCATACAACACTCCTTCCGTGTCCTCTAAATGCTTTTAAATTCTAGTAAAACTAAGTGCATGCTCTTCAACTGATGGCTGCCCGCACCCTTCCGCCCGACTAGGATAGTTCTGACCTTTAATATGTGGACACATATCCGTCGCCAAACCCATCTATACGTCTTTGCTAGGTTAAGGCCTGCCTTATCTCAGCTCACTGGACACCATAGCAACACCACCTGTAGCACATGCTCCAGCAGGTATATTGCAATGGTCATCCCCAAAGCCAACACTTCCTTTGGCTGCCTTTCCTTCCAGTTGTCTGCTGCCAATGATTGGAACAAATAGCAAAAATCTCTGAAGCTGGAGTCTTATATCTCCCTCTCTAACTTTAAGCATCAGCTGTCAGAGCAGCTTACCAATCGATCACTGTACCTGTACACAGCCAATCTGTAAATAGCATACCCGACTACCTCATCCCCATATCATTACTCACCCTTTTGCTATTTTGCACCCCAGTATCTCTGCCTCTATGGACTATTTATTGCCTACCTCCCTACTCTTCTACATTTGCACACACTGTTCATAGATTTTTATATTTTTCTATTTTATTTTGTTATTGACTGTACGTTTGTTTTTGTGTAACTCTGTGTTGTGATTTTGTCGCACTGCTTTGCTTTATCTTGGCCAGGTTGCAGTTGTAAATGACAACTTGTTCTCCACTGGCCTACCTGGTTAAATAAAGGTAAAATATATATATATATATTTTTAAATAACATATGTCAGTGTCACTGGTCATATTCAAGTTTTAGGAGCTTTCCAGACGGTTGCTATGGAGACCTCCGGGTCCACTTATGATGACCTCACATGACTTTAGAATACATCTGCCACCAAAATTGACATGTCAATTTGGTTTTAAATAAATATTTCAACAATGGGATGCCTTTCTAGTTAGACAGTCTGAACAAATCACACTCCCTGACCAGAAAGCTAATGTAGGGCATCCTATAGCACAACACATATTACTCATATGTACACTGCAAGGCTGTGACAACATTTTGGAATAATGGTCATTTGTCAGTCAAATGACCACAGTCACCATTATAATCATTCTCCTCTCCTCTTCTCCTGACTATCAGAGTGTATCCTGTTTTTGTTAAGCAATTGGGTGCATGTATTTCATGATACTTGTTTGCTACAAAACCTTGCTGAAACAAGGAGCAACAAAGTTTCTTCACGTTGTAAAGAGTCAAACAGACTCATCCGCACTTCGGGTTCCAAAATTAGAAAACTGTCTAGTTTAGCTCCTCGTCTGTCCTTATATTGGCTGCTAGGTATGATCCAAGCTACTTCACTGCTTGGTTTTGGGTGGAGTTTGTCGTTTTTAAAAGTTCATTAAAAAAAAAAATGATGACGGTTATTCTATTTTCCTGACGGTCCATAATCGTTGGTTCATACAATTACTGTGCCATCCCAACTTATATAGTTTCTAAATATAGTGTACCTCATTATTTTACTAACACAGCATGGCTTTACCTCCCTTTATACTTGTATTCCCTTTAACACTTAATAAATATGACAAAACCAGTTTTTAGGGCCCTGTTCCGGCTTGATCCAGGTTGTCTCAGGTTGCTCCAAGTTGTTCCAGGTTGTTCCAGGTCGTCCCAGGTTGCTCCAGGTTTTTCCGGACTGATTTGAGTCATGACAGGGATGATTCATTCCTTGTGTGTGTGTGTGTGTGTGTGTGTGTGTGTGTGTGTGTGTGTGTGTGTGTGTGTGTGTGTGTGTGTGTGTGTGTGTGTGTGTGTGTGTGTGTGTGTGTGTGTGTGTGTGTGTGTGTGTGTGTGTGTGTGTGTGTGTGTGTGTGTGTGTGTGTGTCATTTGCTGTGAAGCTAAGCCATGCTAATACAGTTCTGAAGAAGAGGAAGGATAAGAACATTCAAAAATTATGAAAACAAATAAGCAGTATTAATTCACCTTTGACTCCGTGATTCGGATGGGACCAGGCTCACGTCTGTTAACAATCACAATAAACAGGTATATGAGAGAAAGAATGAAAGAAACAGAAAAAAGAGATGAAGTAGAAGATGAGAATAATATTTCCATGGCTGATCTGCTGGAGCAGCTTTCAGGAGGTTAAGGCGAAGAGCAATCCAGCAGTATAGTCCTGGATCAAAGTCTTTGAGATATGGATCCTGGGGCTCTCCCACTCTCAGTACCCAGCTTAACTATCATACCCGTGGACAGACAGATCAATACACCTTCTTTCTTTCCCTCCGTCTTCAAGGAGAGTTTTTGGCAGAGCTTTCATGGGGTCCTCGTGCTCTGCCCTAATGACATGGTGGGAGCCTGATCAGTTAGACTCCGAGGTTAGCTCCCACAGCACCACATTTTGATGGATTGAATGTGGTGAATATTTTGTATATATGTGAGTATGGTCTGGGTTATTAAAATTGTCTTTGTGAATACATATACTGTACATTATAGATTAGCATGGGTATTATGGAGAATGAATGGAGAAATTATAAGTAGTTGATATTTAGTTTGGAAGGGGATGTTGGATGTTGGTGTAGTCACGCTTATATTTACAGACTCAATTATTTTCTGTTGGCACAGGTGATTGCATATTTATCTTAGAAATCTGTAAGGCAAACAAAGCAAGCAACATAATATGAATTTCAGGAATAAAGTCTGTTTTGTAGTGAATTGGGACTTCGATGTTTAACCGGATGCATTAATGTACTGATCGATACCATTAATGTTGAAGAAAAAGAACTTGGGCCTGGAACCTGTGTGCCTGACTCTCCCTTTTGAAAACCATTAGACCCACCAACCAGCTCTGTCTGTGTCTAAAATGGCACCATATTCCCTACATACAGTGGCTTGCGAAAGTATTCACTCCCTTGGCATTTTTCCTATTTTGTTGCCTTACAACCTGGAATTAAAAGGGATTTTTGGGGGGTTTGAATCATTTAATTTACACAACATGCCGACCACTTTGAAGATGCAAAATATATTTTTTTGTGACACAGACAAGAAATAACAGAAAAAAACTGAAAACTTGAGCGTGCACAACTATTCACCCCCCGAAGTCAATACCTTGTAGAGTCACCTTTTGCAGCAATTACGGCTGCAAGTCTCTTGAGATATGTCTCTATAAGCCTGGCACATCTGGCCGCTGGGATTAATGCCCATTCTTCAAGGCAAAACTGCTACAGCTCTTTCAAGTTTGATGGGTTCTGCTGGTGTACAGCAATTTTTAAGTTATACTACAGATGTTCAATTGGATTGAGGTCTGGGATTTGACTGGGCCATTCCAAGACATTTAAATGTTTCCCCTTAAACCACTCAAATGTTGCTTTAGCAGTATGCTTAGGTTCATTGGAAGGTGAACCTCAGTCTGAAACAGGTTTCCCTCAAGAAATTCCCTGTATTTAGCGCCATCCATCATTCCTTCAATTCTGACAAGTTTCCCAGGCTCTGCCGATGAATAACATCCCCACAGCATGATGCTGCCACTAACATGCTTCACTGTGGGGATGGTATTCTCGGGGTGATGTGAGGTGTTGGGTTTGCACCATATAAAACATTTTCATTGATGGCCAAAAAGCTAAGTTTTAGTCTCATCTGACCAGAGTACCTTCTTCTATATGTGTGGGGAGTCTACCCACATGCCTTTTGGTGAACACCCAAAGTGTTTGCTTATTTCTTTCTGTAAGCAATGGCTTTTTTTCTGGCCACTCTTCTTTAAAGCCCAGCTCTATGGAGTGTACGGCTTAAAGTGGTCCTATGGACAGATACTCCAATCTCCGCTGTGGAGCTTTGTAGCTCCTTCAGGGTTATCTTTGGTCTCGTTGTTGCCTAACTGATTAATGCCCTCCTTGCCTGCTCCGTGAGTTTGGTGGGCGGCCCTCTCTTGGCAGGTTTGTTGTGGTGCCATATTCTTTCAATTTTTTTTAACAATAGATTTAATGCTGCTCTGTAGGATGTTCACAGTTTCTGATATGTTTTTATAACTCAACACTGATCTGTACTTCTCCACAACTTTGTCCCTGACCTATTTGGAGAGCTCCTTGGTTTTCATGGTGCCGCTTGCTTGGTGGTACCCCTTTCTTAGTGGTGTTGCAGACTCTTGGGCCTTTCAGAACAGGTGTATATATACTGAGATCATGTGAAGCTTAGATTGCACACAGGTGGTCTTTATTTAACTATTTATGTGACTTCTGAAGGTAATTGGTTGCACCAGATCTTATTTAGGTGCTTCATAGCAAAGGGGGTGAATACATACTTTGGGGTAAAAAAGTATTTAGTCAGCCACCAATTGTGCAAGTTCTCTCACTTAAAAAGATGAGAGGCCTGTCATTTTCGTCATAGGTACACTTCAACTATGACAGACAAAATGGAAAAAAAAATCCAGAAAATCACATTGTAGGATTTTTTATGAATTTATTTGCAAATTATGGTGGAAAATAAGTATTTGGTCATTAACAAAAGTTTATCAATAACAAAAGTATATGCATGCACCACAAGTAATTTTTTTCATTTCACTTCACCAATTTGGACTATTTTGTGTATGTCTGTTACATCCAAATAAAAATGCATTTCAATTACAAGTTGTAATGCAACAAAATAGGAAAAACATCAAGGGGGATGAATACTTTTGCAAGGCACTGTAGTGCACTACTTTTGACCAGAGTCCCATGGGCCATCGTCAAATGTAGAGTACTATATAAGGAATAGGTTGCCATTTGCAACATTTACACTCTCTCTCAGAGGTCATCAAACAGGCCTATGATTTGACCTAAGGTGAACATTACATCAAAGATAGGTATTTTGTCTTTCAGTAGGGATTTTCTGTATTTTTTTCAGCATATGTAGTAGCAGTTGTAGTAGAAGTTGTTTTGAAAGGAAGAGGAAGATGAGGAGGAGGAAGGTGAGGAAGATGATGAGGAAGATGAATAAAAGGAGGATGAAGGGAGGAGGAGGAGGAGGAGGAGTATTATGTTCAATAGATCAATGCACCTTTAGCTCACAGCTGGTACAAATGCTACAATTTTGCAAGGTATACAGTATTGCAGATAATCTTCAGAATTAAGATTGTGTTTACACTTCAACATACAAATTATTATCTTATTCACTTATTTCCCTAACTGTTGAGAAGCACTGTCCGGTATAACAATCCACAATGCTGAAATCAAGCAGTGGATCCTTGCTTCTTAAATCAGCTGCATGGGGAATGAACAGCCAAAGGGTTCTTTGGAAACGGTGTCATTAATACTTTCCATAGGGCTCTGGTGAATGTACAGAATTGGGTGCCATTTGAGATGCATATTGAGTGTCTCAGTCAATGTGGTGTGACTGGGATGGATATATCTCTCTCCTGGCATTGTAAGCCCAGGCAGTATGTCCTCCAGGAGGGGACTGGCAGTGCTTGTAAAGCCTGGGTGGCTAGCTGGGCTCCATGCATCTTTACAGGTTACAGGAATGTGTCAGCAGTAATCTGTTGGCCGGCCATCACTGGAAATGTAAAATGGCAAACTAATGAAAGCATCGTGATACTCTGTGGCAGGGAGAGGGAGAGTTGGATTCAATTGTGTCTATTTAATGCAGCTGTGTTGGGGCTCTCTGACTGGGGTTACGGAGAGAATAAGAATTTGTCTCTGGTGAGATCACCACTCTGTTGGTGTTGATTAATGAGGATCTTTGCGATTGCTTTTTAAGCAAACAGAAGTGGCCAAGAATGAGGTTTAATGACCCTCTGTGTGTAAGCGCTGGCCAAAGACAGCCGTTTGGTTCCAATTAGGTCCGCTGCAGAGGGGAGAGGAGGGGGAGGAAAGACGGCAGTGGCACCCATTCTGTTTTACCAGAGTAATCTCCCTCATCCCAGTGTCTTCAGCGTCGCCCATTCTGTTTTACCAGAGTAATCTCCCTCATCCCAGTGTCTTCAGCGTCGCCCATTCTGTTTTACCAGAGTAATCTCCCTCATCCCAGTGTCTTCAGCGTCGCCCATTCTGTTTTACCAGAGTAATCTCCCTCATCCCAGTGTCTTCAGCATCGCCCATTCTGTTTTACCAGAGTAATCTCCCTCATCCCAGTGTCTTCAGCGTCGCCCATTCTGTTTTACCAGAGTAATCTCCCTCATCCCAGTGTCTTCAGCGTCGCCCATTCTGTTTTACCAGAGTAATCTCCCTCATCCCAGTGTCTTCAGCGTCGCCCATTCTGTTTTACCAGAGTAATCTCCCTCATCCCAGTGTCTTCAGCGTCGCCCATTCTGTTTTACCAGAGTAATCTCCCTCATCCCAGTGTCTTCAGCATCGCCCATTCTGTTTTACCAGAGTAATCTCCCTCATCCCAGTGTCTTCAGCGTCGCCCATTCTGTTTTACCAGAGTAATCTCCCTCATCCCAGTGTCTTCAGCGTCGCCCATTCTGTTTTACCAGAGTAATCTCCCTCATCCCAGTGTCTTCAGCGACGCCTACCAGCCAGCTTCTCCAGCTCTGAGTGTGAAATTAAATGTGAACACTGACCAACTGGAAGGTATAGAACACAGTCAAAGGCCACTTTGTATGAGTTAGTTTTGGTGCTAGGTGACTTCATTTACCCCCGTCTCTCTCTGTGACCTGGAGAAGGGGAGAGAACGCTGTCCGAAGCAGCAGTGGCGTAAACAGTGCCTGTAGGATGGGGTGCCACTCTTCTCTGAGGTTTGGGGTACAGCTCATTGCTTGGAGAGAGCAGTAATCTGATACTGAGTGAGTGCCAGGGACCCCACTGGGTGCTTATTTCAGTGGCTTACATTTAGGAGAACATTAGAAGACTGCTGCTAAAGGTCTTATGCCACAGTGGCCACCTCTGCTATGTGCTGCTACTGTATGTACTGCCGGGATGCACTGTATTTCCTACATAACCAGAGCCCTATTATATATGGGAAAGAAAGAGGCACCAACTGGTATTTTCTACCTCAGGCGATGTATATATTAGTATATTAAGGAGTCTCAGTGTAATGTATGAGATGGAATTTAAAAAAGCTTTGAACAGCCTCCAATAAATGAAACTATTTCATAAAAGGGGAAACACAACTAGCTCACTGGCCCTAAACATTTTAAATCAAACCCTGCACTTTAAAAAATAAACTATTGAACATTGTTCCTAATAAAAATGAAAGCGTTTAACTCTATAGCATTTAGCTACAATTATTCTTTCACATAAGAGGAACCACCCTCTATGATGTGGTATTACAATATCTAAATAAAGCAGATGATTGATTTAGTGCATACTGTCTGTCATGTGTTCTTAAGTCAAGGCAGCTGTTCTGAGTGCTCTATGCTTCTGAAGTAGAGCTATGATACCATAACACAGCCATTTCCCCAGTCGTATAGTTCTCACATGCTGTTCGTGTAAACTCTTGACACATTCCAAATGCCACCCTATTCCCTTTATTGTGCACTACTTTTGACCAGGGCTCATAGGGCTTGGTTGTGGAATATATGGAAAAGGGTGCTATTTGGAATGCCCTGTTAGAGGCTATATTTCCCAATCCTGATTTGCTGCTGTCATTCTTTAACCTTTCAAGATTAATTTTTTATTTCAACATTCAAACTGCTTTTCTTCTTAATTATTTTTGGCTAGGTATAACGTGGAATGGTAAGATGGAATCATTCATTTTTATAACAAAACAATGCAACAATGCCCTATAACCTCTGTCTGCACTTTAATGTAGCTGGGACTGCAGTATGGAGGACTAGTGATCAAAGTTGATTTCCATGTGTTTTGAATTGACAGATGACTTCAAGGCCTATTAACAAATTGGGAGACTCCACACATACACACACGCACACACCCACGCATGCACACACACATGCATGGACACACATACACGCACACATGCCATCTCTGGGCGTTAATCTCAGTTTTAGGCCAAGGCAGCATCGCTCTCTCTCTCCCTCTCTGTGGGCTTCACATTACACACTGTTCAGAAATCATTACGAATTAGGCCAGGACCAAAACCCAGAGGAGAGGAGGTCTAGATGCCTGGTAATAACTGTGTTTGCACCCCACTGAAAGACGGGCGCAGGGCAGCCCCCTCTGCCAAACACGACCACAGAGCAGCTCCCTGCTACACTGGATATCTCTCTCGTCTGCACCAGTGAGTTGATCAAAGTTACAGAACAAAAAAATTGCCATTAAATCCACCAGTTTAAGCTACAGATATCTGGCTTTTTGCATTGGCAACGTGTCAATGCATCTGTGGCTAAAGGTGGTAGTGCTAGAGTGGTGTTTGTCAGACAATGAGACATCTGTGGCTAAAGGTGGTAGTGCTAGAGTGGTGTTTGTCAGACAGTGAGACATCTGTGGCTAAAGGTGGTAGTGCTAGAGTGGTGTTTGTCAGACAGTGAGACATCTGTGGCTAAAGGTGGTAGTGCTAGAGTGGTGTTTGTCAGACAGTGAGACATCTGTGGCTAAAGGTGGTAGTGCTAGAGTGGTGTTTGTCAGACAGTGAGACATCTGTGGCTAAAGGTGGTAGTGCTAGAGTGGTGTTTGTCAGACAGTGAGACATCTGTGGCTAAAGGTGGTAGTGCTAGAGTGGTGTTTGTCAGACAGTGAGACATCTGTGGCTAAAGGTGGTAGTGCTAGAGTGGTGTTTGTCAGACAGTGAGACATCTGTGGCTAAAGGTGGTAGTGCTAGAGTGGTGTTTGTCAGACAGTGAGACATATGTGGCTAAAGGTGGTAGTGCTAGAGTGGTGTTTGTCAGACAGTGAGACATCCTGTAAATCAGTCTTCTCACTTACTGTAAATGTCTGTAGCTTCTGAACTATGACCACTCTACGGAAAGGGGAGGCGCGCACGTGTAGCTCTATGACCCCCACAAGTGTCACAGGACTAATTTGAAGATAACCAGAACCAGTTTTTTTTAAATGAATAGAAGTATGTAGGTAGTTTTGTACCTAACCAAAAAATGGGGTTAAATATGTGTCAAAAATATATATATAAATATATACAGTACCAGTCAAAAGTTTAGACACACCTACTCATTCAAAAGTTCCTTCATTTTCTATTATTTTCTACATTAAATAACATATATGGAATAATAGTAGTAACCAAAAAAGTGTTGAATAAATCTAAATATATTTAAGATTCTTCAAAGTAGCTGTAACGTCGGGTGAGTGATGAGTGAGGAGTCAAATGCAGAGAGCGAAGTGAACGGGAAAAAATGCTTTAATGTCCTTCAAAACATAACAGGTCCAATCATGGGTGAATGCCCTAAAACACTGGTGCTAAACAAACCCACAACCTAGTTACAAACACTGGACAGCGAAAACCCAAAACAAACACGATACATCACCAAACGTAACAACCAACAAACCCGCACAAACACCAGCGGGCAAAACAAACTTAAACACCCATCCCCAAAACCCCAACAAGGAACAGGTGAAAACAATTAGACAGAAACAAACAAAGGGGAAAAAGGGATCGGTGGCAGCTAGTAGACTGGCGACGACGACCGCCGAGCGCCACCCGAACAGGAAGGGGAGCCACCTTCGGTGGTATTTGTGACGGTAGCCACCCTTTGCCTAGATGACAGCTTTGCACACTCTTGGCATTCTTTCAACTAGCTTCATGAGGTAGTCACCTGGAATACATTTCAATTAACAGGTGTGCCTTGTTAAAAGTTAATTTGTGGAAATGATTTTCTTCTTAATATGTTTGAGACAATCAGTTGTGGGGTGGTATACAGAAGAGATCCAACTTATGACAAGAACAGCAAATCCAACTTATGACAAGAACAGCAAAGAGAAACGGCAGTCCATCACAACTTTAATTTGTCCATCAAATTTGAATGTTTCTTCAAGTGCAGTTGCAAAAACCATCAAGCGCTATGATGAAACTGGCTCTTACGAGGACCGCCACAGGAAAGGAAGACCAAAAGTTACCTCTGCGGCAGAGGATGAATTCATTAGAGTTAACTGCACCTCAGATTGCAGCCCCAATAAATGCTTAACAGTTCAAGTAACAGACACATATAACCATCAACTGTTCGGAGGAGACGGTGTAAATCAGGCCTTCATGGTAAAATTGCTGCAAAGAAACCACTGCTAAAGGACACCAAAAATAAGAAGAGACTTGCTTGGGCCAAACAACACAAGCAATGGACATTAGACCTGTGGAAATCTGTCCTTTGGTCTGATGAGTCCAAATCTACGATTTTTGGCTCTAACCGCTGTGTCTTTGTGAGACACAGAATAGGTGAACGGATGATCTCCGCGTGTGTGGTTCCCACCGTGGAGCATGGAGGAGGGGGTGTGGGGGTGCTTTGTTAGTGGCACTGTTAATGATGTGTTCTAGCATTCAAGACATGCTTAACCAGCATAGCTACCACAGCATTCTGCAGCAGTACGCCATCCTTCTGGTTTGAACTTAGTGGGACTATCACTTGTTTTTCAACAGGACAATAACCCAAAACATAATAACTCAAAACACACCTCCAGGCTGTGTAAGGGCTATTTGACCAAGAAGGAGAGTGATGGAGTGCTGCATAAGATCAATTGGCCTCCACAATCAACCCAATTCCAGGTGAAGATGGTTGAGAGAATGTCAAGAGTTTGCAAAGCTGTCATCAATGCAAAGGGTGAAGATCAATCTCCAAGATTTAGGACAGACAATTCAAAACCTTGTTTCTTATGATCTGTTAATTTGCCTGTACTTTTTTCCATTTATCACAGTCTTATTCAATTTGTTTCTATGGGTATTTGTAGTAAAGTACAAAATCTGTATTTTATATATCAATACTGTATATATATATATATTTTTTATATGAAAGGGGTCCTAAAATTACAAATCAAATAGCTAAATGATCCATGTTATCTTAAAACAATTCCATATGTCAGCTTAGTACCACCCACCCCGCTCCTCCCCCAACGTCTTAGAATCATCCAGTTTTCCTGTCAGTTTGCTTCCATGTCACTCTGTACCCAATACCACCAACATATTGACTCTGTACCCAATACCACCAACATATTCACTCTGTACCCAATACCACCAACAGAGCCACTCTGTACCCAATACCACCAACATATTCACCCTGTACCCAATACCACCAACATATTCACTCTGTACCCAATACCACCAACAGAGTCACTCTGTACCCAATACCACCAACAGAGTCACTCTGTACCCAATACCACCAACAGAGTCACTCTGTACCCAATACCACCAACAGAGTCACTCTGTACCCAATACCACCAACAGAGTCACTCTGTACCCAATACCACCAACAGAGTCACTCTGTACCCAATACCACCAACAGAGTCACTCTGTACCCAATACCACCAACAGAGTCACTCTGTACCCAATACCACCAACAGAGTCACTCTGTACCCAATACCACCAACATATTCACTCTGTACCCAATACCACCAACAGAGCCACTCTGTACCCAATACCACCAACAGAGTCACTCTGTACCCAATACCACCAACAGAGTCACTCTGTACCCAATACCACCAACAGAGTCACTCTGTACCCAATACCACCAACAGAGTCACTCTGTACCCAATACCACCAACAGAGTCACTCTGTACCCAATACCACCAACAGTCACTCTGTACCCAATACCACCAACAGAGCCACTCTGTACCCAATACCACCAACATAGTCACTCTGTACCCAATACCACCAACATATTCACTCTGTACCCAATACCACCAACAGAGTCACTCTGTACCCAATACCACCAACATATTCACTCTGTACCCAATACCACCAACATATTCACTCTGTACCCAATACCACCAACATATTCACTCTGTACCCAATACCACCAACATATTCACTCTGTACCCAATACCACCAACAGAGTCACTCTGTACCCAATACCACCAACATATTCACTCTGTACCCAATACCACCAACATATTCACTCTGTACCCAATACCACCAACAGAGCCACTCTGTACCCAATACCACCAACAGAGCCACTCTGTACCCAATACCACCAACAGAGCCACTCTGTACCCAATACCACCAACATATTCACTCTGTACCCAATACCACCAACATATTCACTCTGTACCCAATACCACCAACATATTCACTCTGTACCCAATACCACCAACATATTCACTCTGTACCCAATACCACCAACATATTCACTCTGTACCCAATACCACCAACATATTCACTCTGTACCCAATACCACCAACATATTCACTCTGTACCCAATACCACCA
The DNA here is from genome assembly GCF_021184085.1 of Oncorhynchus gorbuscha. Taxonomy (NCBI): domain Eukaryota; kingdom Metazoa; phylum Chordata; class Actinopteri; order Salmoniformes; family Salmonidae; genus Oncorhynchus; species Oncorhynchus gorbuscha. Next base: position 83,790,670 of record NC_060182.1, read on the forward strand.
ACATAGTCACTCTGTACCCAATACCACCAACATAGTCACTCTGTACCCAATACCACCAACAGAGTCACTCTGTACCCAATAACACCAACAGAGTCACTCTGTACCCAATACCACCAACATATTCACTCTGTACCCAATACCACCAACAGAGTCACTCTGTACCCAATACCACCAACATATTCACTCTGTACCCAATACCACCAACATATTCACTCTGTACCCAATACCACCAACATATTCACTCTGTACCCAATACCACCAACATATTCACTCTGTACCCAATACCACCAACAGAGTCACTCTGTACCCAATACCACCAACATATTCACTCTGTACCCAATACCACCAACATATTCACTCTGTACCCAATACCACCAACATATTCACTCTGTACCCAATACCACCAACATATTCACTCTGTACCCAATACCACCAACATATTCACTCTGTACCCAATACCACCAACATATTCACTCTGTACCTAATACCACCAACATATTCACTCTGTACCCAATACCACCAACAGAGTCACTCTGTACCCAATACCACCAACAGAGTCACTCTGTACCCAATACCACCAACAGAGTCACTCTGTACCCAATACCACCAACAGAGTCACTCTGTACCCAATACCACCAACAGAGTCACTCTGTACCCAATACCACCAACAGAGTCACTCTGTACCCAATACCACCAACAGAGTCACTCTGTACCCAATACCACCAACAGAGTCACTCTGTACCCAATACCACCAACAGTCACTCTGTACCCAATACCACCAACAGAGCCACTCTGTACCCAATACCACCAACATAGTCACTCTGTACCCAATACCACCAACATATTCACTCTGTACCCAATACCACCAACAGAGTCACTCTGTACCCAATACCACCAACATATTCACTCTGTACCCAATACCACCAACATATTCACTCTGTACCCAATACCACCAACATATTCACTCTGTACCCAATACCACCAACAGAGTCACTCTGTACCCAATACCACCAACATATTCACTCTGTACCCAATACCACCAACATATTCACTCTGTACCCAATACCACCAACATATTCACTCTGTACCCAATACCACCAACAATACCCACCACCAACAGAGCCACTCTGTACCCAATACCACCAACATATTCACTCTGTACCCAATACCACCAACATATTCACTCTGTACCCAATACCACCAACATATTCACTCTGTACCCAATACCACCAACATATTCACTCTGTACCCAATACCACCAACATATTCACTCTGTACCCAATACCACCAACATATTCACTCTGTACCCAATACCACCAACATAGTCACTCTGTACCCAATACCACCAACATAGTCACTCTGTACCCAATACCACCAACATAGTCATCTGAGTCACTCTGTACCCAATACCACCAACAGAGTCACTCTGTACCCAATACCACCAACATATTCACTCTGTACCCAATACCACCAACATATTCACTCTGTACCCAATACCACCAACATATTCACTCTGTACCCAATACCACCAACATATTCACTCTGTACCCAATACCACCAACATATTCACTCTGTACCCAATACCACCAACATATTCACTCTGTACCCAATACCACCAACATATTCACTCTGTACCCAATACCACCAACATATTCACTCTGTACCCAATACCACCAACATATTCACTCTGTACCCAATACCACCAACATAACTGTACCCAATATTCACTCTGTACCCAATACCACCAACAGAGTCACTCTGTACCCAATACCACCAACATATTCACTCTGTACCCAATACCACCAACAGAGTCACTCTGTACCCAATACCACCAACAGAGTCACTCTGTACCCAATACCACCAACAGATTCACTCTGTACCCAAATACCACCAACAGAGCCACTCTGTACCCAATACCACCAACATAGTCACTCTGTACCCAATACCACCAACATATTCACTCTGTACCCAATACCACCAACAGAGTCACTCTGTACCCAATACCACCAACATATTCACTCTGTACCCAATACCACCAACATATACCACCAACATATTCACTCTGTACCCAATACCACCAACATATTCACTCTGTACCCAATACCACCAACATATTCACTCTGTACCCAATACCACCAACATATTCACTCTGTACCCAATACCACCAACATATTCACTCTGTACCCAATACCAACATACTCTGTACCCAATACCACCAACATATTCACTCTGTACCCAATACCACCAACAGAGCCACTCTGTACCCAATACCACCAACAGAGCCACTCTGTACCCAATACCACCAACATATTCACTCTGTACCCAATACCACCAACATATTCACTCTGTACCCAATACCACCAACATATTCACTCTGTACCCAATACCACCAACATATTCACTCTGTACCCAATACCACCAACATATTCACTCTGTACCCAATACCACCAACATATTCACTCTGTACCCAATACCACCAACATAGTCACTCTGTACCCAATACCACCAACATAGTCACTCTGTACCCAATACCACCAACATAGTCACTCTGTACCCAATACCACCAACAGAGTCACTCTGTACCCAATCACTCTGTACCCAATACCACCAACATATTCACTCTGTACCCAATACCACCAACAGAGTCACTCTGTACCCAATACCACCAACATATTCACTCTGTACCCAATACCACCAACATATTCACTCTGTACCCAATACCACCAACATATTCACTCTGTACCCAATACCACCAACATATTCACTCTGTACCCAATACCACCAACATATTCACTCTGTACCCAATACCACCAACATATTCACTCTGTACCCAATACCACCAACATATTCACTCTGTACCCAATACCACCAACATATTCACTCTGTACCCAATACCACCAACATATTCACTCTGTACCCAATACCACCAACATATTCACTCTGTACCCAATACCACCAACAGAGCCACTCTGTACCCAATACCACCAACATATTCACTCTGTACCCAATACCACCAACATATTCACTCTGTACCCAATACCACCAACATATTCACTCTGTACCCAATACCACCAACATATTCACTCTACCCAATACCACCAACATAATACCCAATACCACCAACATATTCACTCTGTACCCAATACCACCAACATATTCACTCTGTACCCAATACCACCAACATACTCTGTACCCAATACCACCAACTCTGTACCCAATACCACCAACATAGTCACTCTGTACCCAATACCACCAACATAGTCACTCTGTACCCAATACCACCAACAGAGTCACTCTGTACCCAATAACACCAACATATTCACTCTGTACCCAATACCACCAACATATTCACTCTGTACCCAATACCACCAACATAGTCACTCTGTACCCAATACCACCAACATATTCACTCTGTACCCAATACCACCAACATATTCACTCTGTACCCAATACCACCAACATATTCACTCTGTACCCAATACCACCAACATATTCACTCTGTACCCAATACCACCAACATATTCACTCTGTACCCAATACCACCAACATATTCACTCTGTACCCAATACCACCAACATATTCACTCTGTACCCAATACCACCAACATATTCCTCACTCTGTACCCAATACCACCAACATATTCACTCTGTACCCAATACCACCAACATATTCACTCTGTACCCAATACCACCAACAGAGTCACTCTGTACCCAATACCACCAACAGAGTCACTCTGTACCCAATACCACCAACATTCACTCTGTACCCAATACCACCAACAGATTCACTCTGTACCCAATACCACCAACATAGTCACTCTGTACCCAATACCACCAACAGAGTCACTCTGTACCCAATACCACCAACAGAGTCACTCTGTACCCAATACCACCAACATTCACTCTGTACCCAATACCACCAACATATTCACTCTGTACCCAATACCACAACAACATATTCACTCTGTACCCAATACCACCAACATATTCACTCTGTACCCAATACCACCAACATATTCACTCTGTACCCAATACCACCAACATATTCACTCTGTACCCAATACCACCAACAGAGTCACTCTGTACCCAATACCACCAACATATTCACTCTGTACCCAATACCACCAACATATTCACTCTGTACACCCAATACCACCAACATATTCACTCTGTACCCAATACCACCAACATATTCACTCTGTACCCAATACCACCAACATATTCACTCTGTACCCAATACCACCAACATATTCACTCTGTACCCAATACCACCAACATATTCACTCTGTACCCAATACCACCAACATATTCACTCTGTACCCAATACCACCAACATATTCACTCTGTACCCAATACCACCAACATATTCACTCTGTACCCAATACCACCAACATATTCACTCTGTACCCAATACCACCAACATATTCACTCTGTACCCAATACCACCAACATATTCACTCTGTACCCAATACCACCAACATAGTCACTCTGTACCCAATACCACCAACATAGTCACTCTGTACCCAATACCACCAACATATTCACTCTGTACCCAATACCACCAACATATTCACTCTGTACCCAATACCACCAACATATTCACTCTGTACCCAATACCACCAACATATTCACTCTGTACCCAATACCACCAACATATTCACTCTGTACCCAATACCACCAACATATTCACTCTGTACCCAATACCACCAACATATTCACTCTGTACCCAATACCACCAACATATTCACTCTGTACCCAATACCACCAACAGAGTCACTCTGTACCCAATACCACCAACATATTCACTCTGTACCCAATACCACCAACAGATTCACTCTGTACCCAATACCACCAACATATTCACTCTGTACCCAATACCACCAACATATTCACTCTGTACCCAATACCACCAACATATTCACTCTGTACCCAATACCACCAACATATTCACTCTACCCAATACCACCAACAATACCACCAACAACAGAGTCACTCTGTACCCAATACCACCAACATATTCACTCTGTACCCAATACCACCAACAGAGCCACTCTGTACCCAATACCACCAACAGAGTCACTCTGTACCCAATACCACCAACAGAGTCACTCTGTACCCAATACCACCAACATATTCACTCTGTACCCAATACCACCAACAGAGCCACTCTGTACCCAATACCACCAACAGAGCCACTCTGTACCCAATACCACCAACAGAGCCACTCTGTACCCACCAATACCACCAACATAGTCACTCTGTACCCAATACCACCAACATATTCACTCTGTACCCAATACCACCAACATATTCACTCTGTACCCAATACCACCAACAGAGTCACTCTGTACCCAATACCACCAACATATTCACTCTGTACCCAATACCACCAACATATTCACTCTGTACCCAATACCACCAACATATTCACTCTGTACCCAATACCACCAACATATTCACTCTGTACCCAATACCACCAACATATTCACTCTGTACCCAATACCACCAACAGAGTCACTCTGTACCCAATACCACCAACATATTCACTCTGTACCCAATACCACCAACATATTCACTCTGTACCCAATACCACCAACAGAGCCACTCTGTACCCAATACCACCAACAGAGCCACTCTGTACCCAATACCACCAACAGAGCCACTCTGTACCCAATACCACCAACATAGTCACTCTGTACCCAATACCACCAACATATTCAATCTGTACCCAATACCACCAACATATTCACTCTGTACCCAATACCACCAACATAGTCACTCTGTACCCAATACCACCAACATATTCACTCTGTACCCAATACCACCAACATATTCACTCTGTACCCAATACCACCAACATATTCACTCTGTACCCAATACCACCAACATATTCACTCTGTACCCAATACCACCAACATATTCACTCTGTACCCAATACCACCAACATATTCACTCTGTACCCAATAACACCAACAGAGTCACGCTGTACCCAATACCACCAACATATTCACTCTGTACCCAATACCACCAACATATTCACGCTGTACCCAATACCACCAACATATTCACTCTGTACCCAATACCACCAACATATTCACTCTGTACCCAATACCACCAACATATTCACTCTGTACCCAATACCACCAACATATTCACTCTGTACCCAATATCACCAACATATTCACTCTGTACCCAATACCACCAACATATTCACTCTGTACCCAATACCACCAACATATTCACTCTGTACCCAATACCACCAACATATTCACTCTGTACCCAATACCACCAACAGAGTCACTCTGTACCCAATACCACCAACAGAGTCACTCTGTACCCAATACCACCAACATATTCACTCTGTACCCAATACCACCAACAGAGCCACTCTGTACCCAATACCACCAACAGAGTCACTCTGTACCCAATACCACCAACAGAGTCACTCTGTACCCAATACCACCAACAGTCACTCTGTACCCAATACCACCAACAGAGCCACTCTGTACCCAATACCACCAACATAGTCACTCTGTACCCAATACCACCAACATATTCACTCTGTACCCAATACCACCAACAGAGTCACTCTGTACCCAATACCACCAACATATTCACTCTGTACCCAATACCACCAACATATTCACTCTGTACCCAATACCACCAACATATTCACTCTGTACCCAATACCACCAACAGAGTCACTCTGTACCCAATACCACCAACATATTCACTCTGTACCCAATACCACCAACATATTCACTCTGTACCCAATACCACCAACATATTCACTCTGTACCCAATACCACCAACAGAGCCACTCTGTACCCAATACCACCAACAGAGCCACTCTGTACCCAATACCACCAACATATTCACTCTGTACCCAATACCACCAACATATTCACTCTGTACCCAATACCACCAACATATTCACTCTGTACCCAATACCACCAACATATTCACTCTGTACCCAATACCACCAACATATTCACTCTGTACCCAATACCACCAACATATTCACTCTGTACCCAATACCACCAACATAGTCACTCTGTACCCAATACCACCAACATAGTCACTCTGTACCCAATACCACCAACATAGTCACTCTGTACCCAATACCACCAACAGAGTCACTCTGTACCCAATAACACCAACAGAGTCACTCTGTACCCAATACCACCAACATATTCACTCTGTACCCAATACCACCAACAGAGTCACTCTGTACCCAATACCACCAACATATTCACTCTGTACCCAATACCACCAACATATTCACTCTGTACCCAATACCACCAACATATTCACTCTGTACCCAATACCACCAACATATTCACTCTGTACCCAATACCACCAACAGAGTCACTCTGTACCCAATACCACCAACATATTCACTCTGTACCCAATACCACCAACATATTCACTCTGTACCCAATACCACCAACATATTCACTCTGTACCCAATACCACCAACATATTCACTCTGTACCCAATACCACCAACATATTCACTCTGTACCCAATACCACCAACAGAGTCACTCTGTACCCAATACCACCAACAGAGTCACTCTGTACCCAATACCACCAAAATATTCACTCTGTACCCAATACCACCAACAGAGCCACTCTGTACCCAATACCACCAACAGAGTCACTCTGTACCCAATACCACCAACAGAGTCACCCTGTACCCAATACCACCAACATATTGACTGTGTACCCAATACCACCAACAGAGTCACTCTGTACCCAATACCACCAACAGAGCCACTCTGTACCCAATACCACCAACAGAGTCACTCTGTACCCAATACCACCAACATATTCACTCTGTACCCAATACCACCAACAGAGTCACTCTGTACCCAATACCACCAACATATTCACTCTGTACCCAATACCACCAACAGAGCCACTCTGTACCCAATACCACCAACAGAGTCACTCTGTACCCAATACCACCAACAGAGTCACTCTGTACCCAATACCACCAACATATTCACTCTGTACCCAATACCACCAACAGAGCCACTCTGTACCCAATACCACCAACAGAGCCACTCTGTACCCAATACCACCAACAGAGCCACTCTGTACCCAATACCACCAACATATTCACTCTGTACCCAATACCACCAACAGAGTCACTCTGTACCCAATACCACCAACAGAGTCACTCTGTACCCAATACCACCAACATATTCACTCTGTACCCAATACCACCAACATATTCACTCTGTACCCAATACCACCAACATATTCACTCTGTACCCAATACCACCAACATATTCACTCTGTACCCAATACCACCAACATATTCACTCTGTACCCAATACCACCAACATATTCACTCTGTACCCAATACCACCAACATATTCACTCTGTACCCAATACCACCAACAGAGTCACTCTGTACCCAATACCACCAACATATTCACTCTGTACCCAATACCACCAACATATTCACTCTGTACCCAATACCACCAACAGAGCCACTCTGTACCCAATACCACCAACAGAGCCACTCTGTACCCAATACCACCAACAGAGCCACTCTGTACCCAATACCACCAACATAGTCACTCTGTACCCAATACCACCAACATATTCACTCTGTACCCAATACCACCAACATATTCACTCTGTACCCAATACCACCAACAGAGTCACTCTGTACCCAATACCACCAACATATTCACTCTGTACCCAATACCACCAACATATTCACTCTGTACCCAATACCACCAACATATTCACTCTGTACCCAATACCACCAACATATTCACTCTGTACCCAATACCACCAACATATTCACTCTGTACCCAATAACACCAACAGAGTCACGCTGTACCCAATACCACCAACATATTCACTCTGTACCCAATACCACCAACATATTCACGCTGTACCCAATACCACCAACATATTCACTCTGTACCCAATACCACCAACATATTCACTCTGTACCCAATACCACCAACATATTCACTCTGTACCCAATACCACCAACATATTCACTCTGTACCCAATATCACCAACATATTCACTCTGTACCCAATACCACCAACATATTCACTCTGTACCCAATACCACCAACAGAGTCACTCTGTACCCAATACCACCAACAGAGCCACTCTGTACCCAATACCACCAACAGAGCCACTCTGCACCCAATACCACCAACATAGTCACTCTGTACCCAATACCACCAACATATTCACTCTGTACCCAATACCACCAACAGAGTCACTCTGTACCCAATACCACCAACAGAGTCACTCTGTACCCAATACCACCAACATATTCACTCTGTACCCAATACCACCAACAGAGTCACTCTGTACCCAATACCACCAACAGAGTGACTCTGTACCCAATACCACCAACAGAGTCACTCTGTACCCAATACCACCAACAGAGCCACTCTGTACCCAATACCACCAACAGAGTCACTCTGTACCCAATACCACCAACAGAGCCACTCTGTACCCAATACCACCAACATATTCACTCTGTACCCAATACCACCAACAGAGTCACTCTGTACCCAATACCACCAACATATTCACTCTGTACCCAATACCACCAACAGAGTCACTCTGTACCCAATACCACCAACAGAGTCACTCTGTACCCAATACCACCAACATATTCACTCTGTACCCAATACCACCAACAGAGTCACTCTGTACCCAATACCACCAACCTATTCACTCTGTACCCAATACAACCAACAGAGTCACTCTGTACCCAATACCACCAACAGAGTCACTCTCAAATCAAATCAAATCAAATCAAATTTATTTATATAGCCCTTCGTACATCAGCTGATATCTCAAAGTGCTGTACAGAAACCCAGCCTAAAACCCCAAACAGCAAACAATGCAGGTGTAAAAGCACGGTGGCTAGGAAAAACTCCCTAGAAAGGCCAAAACCTAGGAAGAAACCTAGAGAGGAACCGGGCTATGTGGGGTGGCCAGTCCTCTTCTGGCTGTGCCGGGTAGAGATTATAACAGAACATGACCAAGATGTTCAAATGTTCATAAATGACCAGCATGGTCAAATAATAATAAGGCAGAACAGTTGAAACTGGAGCAGCAGCACAGTCAGGTGGACTGGGGACAGCAAGGAGCCATCATGTCAGGTAGTCCTGGGGCACGGTCCTAGGGCTCAGGTCCTCCGAGAGAGAGAAAGAAAGAGAGAATTAGAGAGCATATGTGGGGTGGCCAGTCCTCTTCTGGCTGTGCCGGGTGGAGATTATAACAGAACGTGGCCAAGATGTTCAAATGTTCATAAATGACCAGCATGGTTGAATAATAGTAAGGCAGAACAGTTGAAACTGGAGCAGGAGCATGGCCAGGTGGACTGGGGACAGCAAGGAGTCCTCATGTCAGGTAGTCCTGGGACATGGTCCTAGGGCCCAGGCCAGTTGAAACTGGAGCAGCAGCATGGCCAGGTGGACTGGGGACAGCAAGGAGTCATCATGTCAGGTAGTCCTGGGGCATGGTCCTAGGGCTCAGGTCCTCCGAGAGAGAGAAAGAAAGAGAGAAGGAGAGAATTAGAGAACGCACACTTAGATTCACACTCTGTACCCAATACCACCAACATAGTCACTCTGTACCCAATACCACCAACATTTTCACTCTGTACCCAATACCACCAACAGAGTCACTCTGTACCCAATACCACCAACATATTCACTCTGTACCCAATACCACCAACAGAGTCACTCTGTACCCAATACCACCAACAGAGCCACTCTGTACCCAATACCACCAACATATTCACTCTGTACCCAATACCACCAACATATTCACTCTGTACCCAATACCACCAACAGAGTCACTCTGTACCCAATACCACCAACATATTCACTCTGTACCCAATACCACCAACATATTCACTCTGTACCCAATACCACCAACAGAGTCACTCTGTACCCAATACCACCAACAGAGCCACTCTGTACCTAATACCACCAACAGAGCCACTCTGTACCCAATACCACCAACAGAGTCACTCTGTACCCAATACCACCAACAGAGTCACGCTGTACCCAATACCACCAACATATTCACTCTGTACCCAATACCACCAACAGAGTCACTCTGTACCCAATACCACCAACAGAGTCACTCTGTACCCAATACCACCAACATATTCACTCTGTACCCAATACCACCAACATATTCACTCTGTACCCAATACCACCAACAGAGCCACTCTGTACCCAATACCACCAACAGAGTCACTCTGTACCCAATACCACCAACAGAGTCACTCTGTACCCAATACCACCAACAGAGTCACTCTGTACCCAATACCACCAACAGAGTCACTCTGTACCCAATACCACCAACAGAGTCACTCTGTACCCAATACCACCAACAGAGTCACTCTGTACCCAATACCACCAACATATTCACTCTGTACCCAATACCACCAACATATTCACTCTGTACCCAATACCACCAACAGAGTCACTCTGTACCCAATACCACCAACAGAGCCACTCTGTACCCAATACCACCAACAGAGCCACTCTGTACCCAATACCACCAACAGAGTCACTCTGTACCCAATACCACCAACAGAGTCACTCTGTACCCAATACCACCAACATATTCACTCTGTACCCAATACCACCAACAGAGTCACTCTGTACCCAATACCACCAACAGAGTCACTCTGTACCCAATACCACCAACAGAGTCACTCTGTACCCAATACCACCAACAGAGCCACTCTGTACCCAATACCACCAACATATTCACTCTGTACCCAATACCACCAACATATTCACTCTGTACCCAATACCACCAACAGAGCCACTCTGTACCCAATACCACCAACAGAGTCACTCTGTACCCAATACCACCAACAGAGTCACTCTGTACCCAATACCACCAACAGAGTCACTCTGTACCCAATACCACCAACAGAGTCACTCTGTACCCAATACCACCAACAGAGTCACTCTGTACCCAATACCACCAACAGAGTCACTCTGTACCCAATACCACCAACAGAGTCACTCTGTACCCAATACCACCAACATATTCACTCTGTACCCAATACCACCAACAGAGCCACTCTGTACCCAATACCACCAACATATTCACTCTGTACCCAATACCACCAACATATTCACTCTGTACCCAATACCACCAACATATTCACTCTGTACCCAATACCACCAACATATTCACTCTGTACCCAATACCACCAACAGAGTCACTCTGTACCCAATACCACCAACATATTGACTGTGTACCCAATACCACCAACAGAGCCACTCTGTACCCAATACCACCAACAGAGTCACTCTGTACCCAATACCACCAACAGAGCCACTCTGTACCCAATACCACCAACATATTCACTCTGTACCCAATACCACCAACAGAGCCACTCTGTACCCAATACCACCAACATATTGACTGTGTACCCAATACCACCAACAGAGCCACTTTGTACCCAATACCACCAACATATTCACTCTGTACCCAATACCACCAACATATTCACTCTGTACCCAATACCACCAACAGAGTCACTCTGTACCCAATACCACCAACATATTGACTCTGTACCCAATACCACCAACATATTGACTGTGTACCCAATACCACCAACAGAGCCACTCTGTACCCAATACCACCAACAGAGTCACTCTGTACCCAATACCACCAACATATTCACTCTGTACCTAATACCACCAACAGAGCCACTCTGTACCCAATACCACCAACATATTGACTCTGTACCCAATACCACCAACATATTGACTGTGTACCCAATACCACCAACAGAGCCACTCTGTACCCAATACCACCAACATATTGACTGTGTACCCAATACCACCAACAGAGCCACTCTGTACCCAATACCACCAACAGAGTCACTCTGTACCCAATACCACCAACATATTGACTGTGTACCCAATACCACCAACATATTCACTCTGTACCCAATACCACCAACATATTGACTGTGTACCCAATACCACCAACATATTCACTCTGTACCCAATACCACCAACATATTCACTCTGTACCCAATACCACCAACATATTGACTGTGTACCCAATACCACCAACATATTCTCATGCAGTTGCTAAACTCTGCCACTCAAGTTCTTTGTCAGGTTTGTGAATATTTCCTGTATAGAACTGTTTGTTCACTGGCTGATGGCTTTAACTGGAAATTGGTCATGAGTGTGTGTTACCATATGTGTAGGATAAAGCCTACATGACAATAGCAGCACTATAGCGTATATAACCAGGAAGGAAGTGTCATCACTCTGTGAAATACATTCATATGAACAGAGCCAACAGTTATAAAACAGCTGATCTGTGTGTTGTACTGTTCATTTTCACATTATATTGAGACAATTGCACATTTGAACACAAGCTGCACTTACAATCACAGTTTACATTTGACAGGTTCTGAAGTGGTGAGGAAAATTGAATGAAGAAAATAATTATGTTTATTAGCAGGTGCTATCACATACAAAAAGTATATTGATATGAAATGTACATAGGCTAGGTAATGTATTGAACTTTTTGCTTACAATCTTCATTCAAGTGCCTCTGTGGTTAATGTCACACCTTGGTCATTATATTTTGTGTTTTTGGTATATGTTTGGGTAAGCCAGGATGTGACATGGGTTTATATGTTGTTTCGTATTGGGTTTGTAGTAATTGGGATTGTGTATGATTAGGGGTGTGTCTAGTTAGGATTGGCTGCCTGGGGCGATTCTCAATCAGAGTCAGGTGCTTGTCGTTGTCTCTGATTGAGAACCGTATTTAGACAGCCTGACTTTCGTGTTGTATTTTGTGGGTGTTTGTTCCTGTCTTAGTGTTGTTAAACTATTATTCAACCATGCTGGTCATTTATGAACATTTGAACATCTTGGCCACGTTCTGTTATAATCTCCACCCGGCACAGCCAGAAGAGGACTGGCCACCCCACATATGCTCTCTCTAATTCTCTCTTTCTTTCTCTCTCTCTCTCTCTCGGAGGACCTGAGCCCTAGGACCGTGCCCCAGGACTACCTGACATGATGGCTCCTTGCTGTCCCCAGTCCACCTGACTGTGCTGCTGCTCCAGTTTCAACTGTTCTGCCTTATTATTATTTGACCATGCTGGTCATTTATGAACATTTGAACATCTTGGTCATGTTCTGTTATAATCTCTACCCGGCACAGCCAGAAGAGGACTGGCCACCCCACATAGCCCGGTTCCTCTCTAGGTTTCTTCCTAGGTTTTGGCCTTTCTAGGGAGTTTTTCCTAGCCACCGTGCTTTTACACCTGCATTGTTTGCTGTTTGGGGTTTTAGGCTGGGTTTCTGTACAGCACTTTGAGATATCAGCTGATGTACGAAGGGCTATATAAATAAATTTGATTTGATTTGATTTGATTTGTAGTCACCAGATAGGCTGTAATAGGTTTCACGTTTCGTTTGTTGTTTTCATATACAGTTATTTCATGTACCGCGATTATTTTCATTAAAGTCATGAGTAACCTACACGCTGCATTTTGGTCTGACTCTCTTCATACAACAGATGAACGTCGTTACAGTTAAACTATTTCTTATCAACATTTAAATTATTTCCCAGCCTTATGTTGAGATATTGGGTACCCAAGTGGCGCAGTTGTTTAAGGCACTACTGCATCTCAGTACTTGAGGCGTCACTACAGACACCCCGGTTTGATTCCAGGCTGTATCACAACCGGCTGTGATTGGGAGTCCCATAGGGCGGTGCACAATTGTCCCGGAGTCGTCCGGGTTTGGCTGTTCTAGGCCGTCATTGTAAATAATAATTTGTTCTTGTTAACTGACTTGCCTGGTTAAATAAAATGTGAAATAGCTCTATTTCCAACGACTGTCAAAGCACTAACTAACATTAGTACACATTGACTTTAATCATGTCGCTCTGCAAGAAAACTAAATTGTATGTACTTCAAAGAAGCAAAAAACTTTAATTTGTTATCGGAATATATCAAGTGGAATATAATAACTGAATTAACAGCCGCAGAGTACAATCAATTGATTGACATAATAGACTTGCCTTTCTTGATTGAATGAGGAGGTAACAGACACCCCTGATGGCAATAGAGAGATACAAAGCAGAGAGAGAGATGTGGGAGGAAGTATGAGGAAGAAGGAGAGGAGAGTGTGTCTCAGGGCATGGCTGTGAGGCCAGGGCAGTGTGTGGTTCTCGGTTAAAACAGACCATGTGCATTTTATCAGACTTAAACAAACGTTGGCAGTAAACATTCCTGACGCCAGCTAAATTGTGGGTCTGTTTGAAGTATCAGCTCTCTCTCTCTCTCTCTCTCTCTCTCTCTCTCTCTCTCTCTCTCTCTCTCTCTCCCTCTCTCTCTCTCTCTCTCTCATGTTCATGTTCATATATACAGTTATAAGTGTATTTAAGAGGAAGAAGTGGGTGGGTGACTATGGACAGCTCTTTCTTGGCCAACACAGAGACTCTTTCAGGGCTGAAGTGTGAGAAAACAAAGTTAGTGGTGGTGGCCACCAAGACTCTTTCCCCTGTCTCACCCCCCTCAACCCTCCCAGACTGTCTTCCAACCCTGTCTCACCCCCCTCAACCCTCCCAGACTGTCTTCCAACCCTGTCTCACCCCCTCAACCCTCCCAGACTGTCTTCCAACCCTGTCTCACCCCCTCAACCCTCCCAGACTGTCTTCCAACCCTGTCTCACCCCCTCAACCCTCCCAGACTGTCTTCCAACCCTGTCCCACACCCCTCCCAGACTGTCCTCCAACCCTGTCTCATCCCCCTCAACCGTCCCAGACTCTCTTCCAACCCTGTCTCACACCCCTCAACCCTCCCAGACTGTCTTCCAACCCTGTCTCACCCCCTCAACCCTCCCAGACTGTCTTCCAACCCTGTCTCACCCCCTCAACCCTCCCAGACTGTCTTCCAACCCTGTCCCACACCCCTCCCAGACTGTCCTCCAACCCTGTCTCACCCCCCTCAACCCTCCCAGACTGTCTTCCAACCCTGTCTCACACCCCTCCCAGACTGTCCTCCAACCCTGTCTCACCCCCTCAATCCTGCCAGACTGTCTTCCAACCCTGCCTCACCCCTCAATCCTCCCAGACTGTCTCACACCCCTCACCCCTCCAGACTCTCCCCCAAGACTTTCTCAGCCCCGAGCCTCTCGTCCCTCAATGCTTGTCCAAGCCACCGACCAAAGACATTTCTATTGGTCCCTGTGTATTATTTATTAATGTGTGTTCATAACTAATGTGGTCAGGGCAATTTGCCTATAGAGAATAATGAAAGAGAGAGAAAGAGAGAAAAAGAAAAAAAGAAAAAAAACAAAACGAGAGAAATAGAAAAAGAGAAAGAAAGAAAGATGCACATTACACCTAAAATGTGATTGAAATGTTATAATAAGCTGATCATCTTCCACAACTAGTAGGCATATTCTTTTGCTATTTGAGTCAGTGTGAACAGAAGGTGGTGGGTGTTGATAGTGTCTACAGAAGGAGACCAGAGGAATCAGTCTGCTGCATGATGTTTTCTTTGACCGGGTTCCTTCTTCACCCTGAGGTGAAGGCCTCTTTCTTTTTTATCAAATACATTTCCTCTTCAGTCACATGTTGTGCTCAAGATGCTCATCTTGCATAGTCAGCCTTGCAGCCTTGCAATCCTTGGAGATGAGTAGGATGTAGAGAGTAGGGTGTTTTCAAACTGGAACATTGCTGAGCTGCCAAGATATATGTTTTGTTAGTTTTTTCTCCTCCACCACCACAAACTTTTGGGGAAGAAGAGATTTGGAAGCTGTTGTTTAGTGGTCTAAAAGCAGATATCTGACCAGTGGATCTCATATGAGAGCATGGATGCAATCGCTGCTTTTTATCATATAGCAATATTCATCAAACTCCCATAACAGTTTGCATTTCTTTCAGCATACATTTCTCATATTTACTGAATAAATTAATAATAATAGTATATTTTAAAATTTCATAGGCAGTTTGTGTTTTTCAAAGCAATAAAATAGTTTAAACTTAAATTGTCTTGTTAACATTGATAACTGAACAAAGGATGTGTAATTACAATAAATGTGACACCTTTTTTCTTACCTTATACTCAGTAGTTAACATAGTTAATTCCCCCCCAATAAAAGTAGGTGATTGCACGAGTTGAAGTTGTCTAATTTAAGTGGGTTGCATTGTTTCAAATTGGCAACAATTTACTACTCTGGCTGTCTTTCTAAGAGACACCAATATTTCCCTTTCTGCTTCCAGCTCCTGCAAGCTCTAACAAGCCCATAGAGACTATAAGGATTACATCAATTGGCAAATTGCTGAGTTAAATTAGACAACACGATTAGTGCATAAGAACGACAGCAAATTGCTTGCTGTGACCTTGTTTATAAACCCTATAGGGTTGTACTAGCAAAAACAAACAGACATCACCTTGGTTCTTTCTTTTCAGGTCATATCCAACACTAACATTTCAGCTAGTGCTCAAATCATCATATACAAGTGTGTTTTAAAAAGATTCAGTTTGCTATTATAATTTTCTCAACAAAGTGAATGTATTTCAGTTGTCATGTACAGTACTGTCAGAGGCAGTGCTCTCCAACTCAGCAGCAACGTGATGTGAAAAGTGTTGTACAGAACACCCTTAGCAAAGCCATGTTCACACCTCACTAACCTATCTAACTCCTGACTCAGGAAATCCCCTAAGATGAGACACACAGGGTCACAGAAAGAGAGAGAGTGAGACAGAGAGCAAGAGAGCAAAAAAGAGAGAGAGAGAGAGAGAGAGAGAGAGAGAGAGAGAGAGAGAGAAAGAAAGAAAGAAAGAAAGAAAGAAAGAAAGAAAGAAAGAAAGAAAGAAAGAAAGAAAGAAAGAAAGAACGAACGAAGAGCGAGACAGACAGACTTGCGTGGGATAAACTCTTAGCTTCTCTCCTACTTCGCTACCACAGCCACTGACTGACTGTCTGTCTAGATGTCTGGTGGAACAACAACATTGCACTGTGCAGTAATCCCTTGCATGTCATACTGGAGACATACGTAACACGTCAGAGTCTGTAAATGTTACCACGTGTCTAGTAGGTCTACAGTGCAGCACATTCCAACAGGAGTGGATGTATGTACAGGGAGAAGGGAGAGAACGCATTATACACTTTTCAATAGTTTTCACAAACTGGAAGAACCATGCCCTTCATTATAAAATGAATCTTCATCTTTGGCTTGTTTATTCTTATATACCTCACAATGCATTACATAATCTTCTTTGTCATATACCGTACTGAAAACCTTCCTAACTGTGGCAATTTTTTCAAGTGCAATTTTCACATTTATATTGTTGCACGATTTTGCAATTGTTTTTATTTGATCCGTCAGAGAAGAGAACCGAAGGCCGGAGGCGTACGTAGAGACACTTCGAAAGCGGTTATATAAGAGCGTGTGGTGATGCAGCTCTGTCGTCTCTGAGATGCAGGTGCTGCTGTGTGTTGCTTTGCACCATTTGCACTGATGTGGTCTACTTTCATGAATGTTCCGGCCAAGCTATAACCCACCGCAGGACACGTTTAACCCTTTCCTGTGACACATAACCAGTGGACTGGAAGGACTATTTTAGGTCACGGGCTTAGATGTATTTAGCAGCAGTCAAGGCGTAGCCTACAGGTAAGGCAAACCATATACATACACAGATCACTTTGAGACTTGACGGAGACACATATAGATTGACGGAGATGTATATATAGATTATAAGTGTTACTACATCGGGGGGAAAAGTGATATCCGCTAATTATCAAAATCCAGAAAAGAGCCGTTAAATTCTACAACCACCTAAAAGTTAGCAAACCTTCAACAACAAAGCCATCAACTACAGAGAGATGAATCTGGAGAAGAGTCACCTAGGCAAGCTGAGCTTGGGCTTCTGCTCACAAACAGAGCCCACAGAGCCTCAGGACAGCAACAAAATTAGCCATGAGAAATCATGAGAAAACCAAAAGATAATTACTTGACACATTGGTAAGAATTAACAAAAAAATAGAGCAAACTAGAATGCTATTTGGCCCTAAACAGAGAGTACAAATTTGCAGAATACCTCTCCACTGTGACTGCTCCAAAATGAAGGACATCTTTGACTATGTACAGACTCAGTGAGCATGGCCATGCTATTGAGAAAGGCCACTGTAGGCAGACATGGCTCTCAAAAGAAGACAGGCTATGAGCTGCACTTCCTAACCTCCTGTCAAATGTATGACCATATTAGAGACACATTTTTCCCTCAGATTACACAGACTCACAAGGAATTTGAAAACAAACCCTATTTTGAAAAACTCCCATATCTATTGGGTGAAATACAACAGTGTGCCATCACAGCAGCATGATTTGTGACCTGTTGCCACGAGAAAAGAGCAACCAGTGAAGAACAAACACCATTGTAAACACAACCTATATTTATGTATATTTATTTTCCCTTTTCCCTATTTCACTTGCTTTGGCAATGTAAACATGTTTCCCATGCCAATAAAGTTCCTAGAATTGAATTGAATTGAGGGGGGAGGAGGGAGCAAAAGAGAGAAAGAGGAGAGAAAGAGATGAGTGAGATAGAGGTTGAGAAATGGGGTGAAAGAGAGAGAGAGAGAGAGAGAGAGAGAGAGAGAGAGAGAGAGAGAGAGAGAGAGAGAGAGAGAGAGAGAGAGAGAGAGGAAGGGACAGGAGAGTGATGGATGGCCTTGAACCACATTCATAATGACCAGGCCTTTGATTAAGGGACTCCACACGGGAGAGGAACATAGGTGCTCATCGCTACGTAGGGCCTGTATATCCATTCACTGAAGTAATAAGCTGACCCAAACCCCTTTTACTCTCTTTGAGCCCCGGCCAACCATCTGAATCCACTCTGGCCCAAACGAGAAGCTTATTTTTCTAAGTGTCTCTCGTTTGTGCAAACTCGGCACCCTGACTTGTGAAGGGGAAAAGGAGAGAGAGGATGGATATAGAGGATCTGTAGTGCCATCGCAGAAGCGTCAGATTATCCTGTCTGGGCTGAAGAATCCCTGGATAGATCAGACTTTCCCTTGTGAGAAAGGTTGATCGATGATGGGAAATGTGTCTCTGGGAAGTTGTGCTCAACACTTCTCCTAAGAAGGTAGAATTAAGGTACCGACTCGGTAAAATTCCTATGGGAGGCAGGTAGCCTAGCGGTTAGAACATTGGGCCAGTAACCAAAAGGTTGCTGGTTTGAATACCTGAGCTAACAAAGTACAAAAAAAATATTTTGATTGGCCCTTGAGCAAGGCACTTAGCCCTAATTTGCTCCAGTGACCTCATACTACTATGGTGAACCCTGTAAAGCAGCAAATGTAACTGCATATATCCTGTGTATGTGACTAGCATTTTTTGGGGTGAACTTTCTGCACCACGTCATATGTATTTTGTAATGTAGACTTCCAAACTCTATTACCATCTAAATTAGTTATTACTAAGTAGTTACTATGTAAAAAAAATATATCTTAATGTGTCATCTTTAATGTTATCCTGCCTAATCACAAGCAGTAGATACATTTTGCATTGGTATTAAAACCCCTAGAGTTAAATGACACACCCGTTAAACATAGTGGATGAAATAAATAACAGTCATCAGATTAATGAAAGTAAAGTCACGTCAAACTAGGAGAGATCTGAAGAACTCTACGACCACAAGCCCCACGGGACGCATCTGAAGTTGATATCGCTGATGTGCCATCTTCTGTCTGTAGCGTCCGAACCATTTGGGCTACAAACTAACATGACCCCACTATGGAAAGTGATAGTGTTCTCCATTTTCTTCTGTGTTGCTGGACTCTGAAGATAACAAAGGACCCGTAAAAACATTTTTATGGAAGTAGTTTTGTGCTTCGCCACCAAAGAAAGGGGTTAAATATGCATAATAAAAAAATATACTTTTTATTACAGAGCTTTTTTATATCTCCTCGACATAAGACAGACACTTTATAACCTTATTGTTGTGATTTATGTTTTGACTGTCTGTTTTGCCATTGTATGACAATCTTTAAAAATTAAAAAAATTGTTAGCTTAGTAGAAATAAAACTATTTCCGTACTTCCATCATTTTTTAAAACTGGTACCGTGTTACCTTCAGACAAGTCCAGTCCATCGTGTTCGTGATAGTCTCATCTTTCCATGGTGTGGTCATATTCATTTTTAGGCCAAACCGTTCACCACAGAGGTTTTCGTGAGAAAAACGACTTTCGGGATGTCTCCTGGTCTGACAAACAACACTTTAGCTCTGGATTGAGACAGATATCTCCAGATCAGGGTTTCCGAAACTCGGTCCTCTGGACCCGAAAAGGGGCACGTTTTGTTTTTTTGCCCTATAGAGCTGATTAAAATAATCAACTAATGTAAACTAACTCACTTTTGTACATCGCGCTGGTCCGAACGTAATACTTCCAGATCCACTGTAATATCAATACAATTGTAAAGCACAATTTCTCCCCTTTCCAATAAAATCAATGACGAGACCTTCATGATGCCAATATCTGCATGATTCAAGATGGCAATGTGCTCCGTCGGGTCTTTTTAAAAACGGCGGGTGGGGAAGCTAAATCTATTGCGTGGTAGTGAGAGATGTTGTGTGGGGAAACAACTTTTTTCACTCAATCTGTCCAACTTATCACCTTATTGCCACTAAAATGTAAATAAAACACTATAAAGAGTTTATATATTGTGTCATTACATACCTATTTGAAGGTTTGTGTTGAATCTCTTTCTTGTTTTTAGACGGTGAGAGAAGTGCTACACCTGGTGGAGAGGCTGTAAGACAGAATTAGATGGTTTATGCGTGCTGTACGTTACGCCATGACACGTCAAGATGTAACATACAGCGTCGGAGGGGTCAGTTTTTCAACTTTTCTCCAATCCTATAGAGCCATTAAACATGTCAACGCTAGAAACCTGGTTCACACCCCAGATTTTGATTTCAAAACAGTCACTATAGTCCCATTAGTTTTCTTTGCAACCTCGTTTGAATGTCACAGTTGTGCACATTTGTACGGAATGGGGTTAGCGTACGTTAGTCATCAAGCTTTGATCATTTAAATCAGCTGTGTACTGTTAGGGCAACAACCAAAATGTGCCCCCAGGGGGAGCTCAGGACAGGGTTTGGGAATCGCTGCTGTAACTGAAACAGACAGATTTTGATGGAGATGTTAAATAGATTGACACACGAGTGCATCAATCGAATCCTAGGGATTAAATGGAGTAATAAGACTCTTTGAAATGTAGACATTCCAAAGACATTCTTGTATTCACAGAGTTCCAGCGCTTCTAATGTGAATTAACAGACCAAACGAGTGACACGGCTCGGAGGCCTGGTTAGTCCTGCTCTTCTTTATGTGTGTGTGTGTGATGGTTATTTCACTCAGTAAATTCCAGAATAATTTCCTACTCCAGGGAAAAGAACCTCACCCGTGAAAGACACAAGGAACTCCCGGGTGAATGTGGTGCCCTTCCAGATGCCTCTGATATTCAGATGGAGGTGCAGAATGCCCTAAAGCGCAGGAGAGGCTCAAAGATGAGAACTATCCCTCATTTGCATTAGCCACTTGACATTTCCTAAAGGTTGGCATGAATCAACGCCGGCTTGAGGAACTGGTCCAGTTTCTGTGTTATTTTATTTTATCAGCCATTGAGCATTCAGGACGCACTCAACAGTAAATAGTCCAAAGTACAAGGACACACACACACGCACGTATGCACATGCCTGCACACCTCCCTCTTCAACTGGATCCTAGACTTCCTTCACGTGACGCTGCCAGGTGGTGAGGGTAGGCAACAACACATCCGCCACACTGACCCTCAACACGGGGGCCCCTCATGGATGCGTGCTTAGTCCCCTCCTGTACTCCCTGTTCCATGACTACGTGGCCACGCACAACTCCAACAGCAAGATTACATTTGCAGATGACACGATGGTAGTAGACCTGATCACAGACGACGATGTGACTGCCTATAGGGAGGAGGTCAGAGACATGGCTATGAGGTGCCAGGACAACAACCTCTACATCAATATCAGCAAGACAAAGGAGCTGATCGTGGACAACAAGAAACAGAGGGGTTGTAGTGGAGTGGGTCGAGAGCTTCAAGTTCCTAGATGTCCACATCACTTAGGACCTGTCATGGTCCACACACAGCATCACAGTCGTGAAGAGGACACAACAATGCCTCTTCCCCCTCAGGAGTCTGAAAGATTTGGCATGGGCCCTCAGATCTTCAAAACATTCTAAATCTGCACTGTTGAGACTATCTTGACTGACTGCATCACAGCTTGATATGGCAAGCTTGGCATCCGACTGCAAGGCGTACAGAGGGTAATGCGTATGGCCTAGTACATCACTGGGACCGACTTTCCTTCCATCCAGAACCTCTAAACCAGGTGGTGCCAGATGAAGGCCCTAAAAATTCTCAAAGAATCCAGCCACCCAAGTCACAGACTGTTCTCTCTGCTACCGCACGGCAAGTGGTATTGATGCAAATTCTGGATCCAACAGGACCATGAACAGATTTTACCATAAGATTGATAAATAGTTAGTCTGGGTACGTATTTGATTAACTATTTCATTATTTGCAATGACCCTTTTTATACTAACTTTTTTGACTCATCACAAACGTTGCTGTTACTGTTGACTATCTTTCAGCTAATTCCTAGTTACATGTAGATATCAACCTCAACTACCTCGTACCCCTGCACATTGACTCAGTACTGGTAACCCATATACACTGCTCAAAAAAATAAAGGGAACACTTAAACAACACAATGTAACTCCAAGTCAATCACACTTCTGTGAAATCAAACTATCCACTTAGGAAGCAACACTGATTGACAATAAATTGAACATGCTGTTGTGCAAATGGAATAGACAACAGGTGGAAATTATAGGCAATTAGCAAGACACCACCAATAAATGAGTGGTTCTGCAGGTGGTGACCA
Source organism: Oncorhynchus gorbuscha (assembly GCF_021184085.1). Taxonomy (NCBI): domain Eukaryota; kingdom Metazoa; phylum Chordata; class Actinopteri; order Salmoniformes; family Salmonidae; genus Oncorhynchus; species Oncorhynchus gorbuscha. The sequence goes on from NC_060182.1 coordinate 83,814,673, forward strand.
CAGACCACTTCTCAGTTCCTATGCTTCGTGGCTGATGTTTTGGTCACTTTTGAATGTTGGCGGTGCTTTCACTCTAGTGGTAGCATGAGACAGAGTCTACAACCCACACAAGTGGCTCAGGTAGGGCAGCTCATCCAGGATGGAACATCAATGCGAGCTATGGCAAGAAGGTTTGCTGTGTCTGTCAGCGTAGTGTTCAGAGCATGGAGGCGCTACCAGGAGACAGGCCAGTACATCAGGAGATGTGGAGGAGGCCGTAAGAGGGCAACAACCCAGCAGCAGGACCGCTACCTCCGCCTTTGTGCAAGGAGGAGCACTGCCAGAGCCCTGCAAAATGACCTCCAGCAGGCCACAAATGTGTATGTGTCTGCTCAAACGGTCAGAAACAGACTCCATGAGGGTGGTATGAGGGCCCGACGTCCACAGGTGGGGGTTATGCTTACAGTCCAACACGGTGCAGGACGTTTGGAATTTGCCAGAGAACACCAAGATTGGCAAATTCTCCACTGGCGCCCTGTGCTCTTCACAGATGAAAGCAGGTTCACACTGAGCATATGTGACAGACGTGACAGAGTCTGGAGATGCCGTGGAGAAGGTTCTGCTGCCTGTAACATCCTCCAGCATGACCCGTTTGGTCAGTCATGGTGTGAGGTGGCATTTCTTTGGGGGGCCACACAGCCCTCCGTGTGCTCGCCAGAGGTAGCCTGACTGCCATTAGGTACCGAGATGAGATCCTCAGACCCCTTGTGAGACCATATGCTGGTACGGTTGGCCCTTGGTTCCTCCTAATGCAAGACAATGCTAGACCTCATGTGGCTGGAGTGTGTCAGCAGTTCCTGCAAGAGGAAGGCATTGATACTATGGACTGGCCCGCCCATTCCCCAGACCTGAATCCAATTGAGCACATCTGGGACATCATGTCTCACTCCATCCACAACACCACTTTGCACCACAGACTGTCCAGGAGTTGGCGGATGCTTTAGTCCAAGTCTGGGAGGAGATCCCTCAGGAGACCATCCGCTACCTCATCCGGAGCACGCCCAGGCGTTGTAGGGAGGTCATACAGGCACGTGGAAGCCACACACACTACTGAGCCTCATTTTTACTTGTTTTAACGACATTACATCAAAGTTGGATCAGCCTGTAGTGTGGTTTTCCACTTTAATTTTGAGTGTGACTCCAATTCCAGACCTCCATGGGTTGATACATTTTTATTTCCATTGATAATTTTTGTGTGATTTTGTTGTCAGCACATTCAACTATGTAAAGACAAAAGTATTTATTAAGAATATTTCATTCATTCAGATCTAGGATGTGTTATTTTAGTGATCCCTTAATTTTTTTGAGCAGTGTATATTATATAACCAAGTTGTCCTCACTAATTTTGTA
>NC_060182.1:83821061-83848561 GCF_021184085.1 Oncorhynchus gorbuscha
TGGCCTCTTAGCCTACACATACATTTACATTTACATTTAAGTCATTTAGCAGACGCTCTTATCCAGAGCGACTTACAAATTGGTGCATTCACCTTATGACATCCAGTGGGACAGTCACTTAACAATAGTGTATCTAAAACTTAAGGGGGGTGAGAGCCCTGTGTTGTACATTCTTCATGTGATGTAGTACTAGTAATGGCCTCTTAGCCTACACATACATGTGGGTAACCCTGTGTTGTACATTCTTCATGTGAAGTAGTACTAGTAATGGCCTCTTAGCCTACACATACATGTGGGTAACCCTGTGTTGTACATTCTTCATGTGAAGTAGTACTAGTAATGGCCTCTTGGCCTACACATACATGTGGGTAACCCTGTGTTGTACATTCTTCAGGTGAAGTAGTACTAGTAATGGCCTCTTAGCCTACACATACATGTGGGTAACCCTGTGTTGTACATTCTTCATGTGAAGTAGTACTAGTAATGGCCTCTTAGCCTACACATACATGTGGGTAACCCTGTGTTGTACATTCTTCATGTGAAGTAGTACTAGTAATGGCCTCTTAGCCTACACATACATGTGGGTAACCCTGTGTTGTACATTCTTCAGGTGAAGTAGTACTAGTAATGGCCTCTTAGCCTACACATACATGTGGGTAACCCTGTGTTGTACATTCTTCAGGTGAAGTAGTACTAGTAATGGCCTCTTAGCCTACACATACATGGGGTAACCCTGTGTTGTACATTCTTCATGTGAAGTAGTACTAGTAATGGCCTCTTAGCCTACACATACATGTGGGTAACCCTGTGTTGTACATTCTTCATGTGAAGTAGTACTAGTAATGGCCTCTTAGCCTACACATACATGTTGGTAACCCTGTGTTGTACATTCTTCATGTGAAGTAGTACTAGTAATGGCCTCTTAGCCTACACATACATGTGGGTAACCCTGTGTTGTACATTCTTCAGGTGAAGTAGTACTAGTAATGGCCTCTTAGCCTACACATACATGTGGGTAACCCTGTGTTGTACATTCTTCATGTGAAGTAGTACTAGTAATGGCCTCTTAGCCTACACATACATGTGGGTAACCCTGTGTTGTACATTCTTCATGTGAAGTAGTACTAGTAATGGCCTCTTAGCCTACACATACATGTGGGTAACCCTGTGTTGTACATTCTTCAGGTGAAGTAGTACTAGTAATGGCCTCTTAGCCTACACATACATGTGGGTAACCCTGTGTTGTACATTCTTCATGTGAAGTAGTACTAGTAATGGCCTCTTAGCCTACACATACATGTGGGTAACCCTGTGTTGTACATTCTTCAGGTGAAGTAGTACTAGTAATGGCCTCTTAGCCTACACATACATGTGGGTAACCCTGTGTTGTACATTCTTCATGTGAAGTAGTACTAGTAATGGCCTCTTAGCCTACACATACATGTGGGTAACCCTGTGTTGTACATTCTTCAGGTGAAGTAGTACTAGTAATGGCCTCTTAGCCTACACATACATGTGGGTAACCCTGTGTTGTACATTCTTCATGTGAAGTAGTACTAGTAATGGCCTCTTAGCCTACACATACATGGGGGTAACCCTGTGTTGTACATTCTTCATGTGAAGTAGTACTAGTAATGGCCTCTTAGCCTACACATACATGTGGGTAACCCTGTGTTGTACATTCTTCATGTGAAGTAGTACTAGTAATGGCCTCTTAGCCTACACATACATGGGGTAACCCTGTGTTGTACATTCTTCATGTGAAGTAGTACTAGTAATGGCCTCTTAGCCTACACATACATGGGGTAACCCTGTGTTGTACATTCTTCATGTGAAGTAGTACTAGTAATGGCCTCTTAGCCTACACATACATGTGGGTAACCCTGTGTTGTACATTCTTCATGTGAAGTAGTACTAGTAATGGCCTCTTAGCCTACACATACATGGGGGTAACCCTGTGTTGTACATTCTTCATGTGAAGTAGTACTAGTAATGGCCTCTTAGCCTACACATACATGTGGGTAACCCTGTGTTGTACATTCTTCAGGTGAAGTAGTACTAGTAATGGCCTCTTAGCCTACACATACATGTGGGTAACCCTGTGTTGTACATTCTTCATGTGAAGTAGTACTAGTAATGGCCTCTTAGCCTACACATACATGTGGGTAACCCTGTGTTGTACATTCTTCAGGTGAAGTAGTACTAGTAATTATTATTATTATATTATAATGGCCTCTTAGCCTACACATACATGTGGGTAACCCTGTGTTGTACATTCTTCATGTGAAGTAGTACTAGTAATGGCCTCTTAGCCTACACATACATGGGGGTAACCCTGTGTTGTACATTCTTCATGTGAAGTAGTACTAGTAATGGCCTCTTAGCCTACACATACATGTGGGTAACCCTGTGTTGTACATTCTTCATGTGAAGTAGTACTAGTAATGGCCTCTTAGCCTACACATACATGGGGTAACCCTGTGTTGTACATTCTTCATGTGAAGTAGTACTAGTAATGGCCTCTTAGCCTACACATACATGGGGTAACCCTGTGTTGTACATTCTTCATGTGACATACAGTAGTACTAGTAATGGCCTCTTAGCCTACACATACATGGGGTAACCCTGTGTTGTACATTCTTCATGTGAAGTAGTACTAGTAATGGCCTCTTAGCCTACACATACATGTGGGTAACCCTGTGTTGTACATTCTTCATGTGAAGTAGTACTAGTAATGGCCTCTTAGCCTACACATACATGGGGTAACCCTGTGTTGTACATTCTTCATGTGAAGTAGTACTAGTAATGGCCTCTTAGCCTACACATACATGGGGGTAACCCTGTGTTGTACATTCTTCATGTGAAGTAGTACTAGTAATGGCCTCTTAGCCTACACATACATGGGGGTAACCCTGTGTTGTACATTCTTCATGTGTACATTCTTCAGGTGAAGTAGTACTAGTAATGGCCTCTTAGCCTACACATACATGGGGTAACCCTGTGTTGTACATTCTTCATGTGAAGTAGTACTAGTAATGGCCTCTTAGCCTACACATACATGGGGGTAACCCTGTGTTGTACATTCTTCATGTGAAGTAGTACTAGTAATGGCCTCTTAGCCTACACATACATGGGGGTAACCCTGTGTTGTACATTCTTCATGTGAAGTAGTACTAGTAATGGCCTCTTAGCCTACACATACATGGGGGTAACCCTGTGTTGTACATTCTTCATGTGAAGTAGTACTAGTAATGGCCTCTTAGCCTACACATACATGCCAGTAACCCTGTGTTGTACATTCTTCATGTGAAGTAGTACTAGTAATGGCCTCATTACTAGTACTACATACTAGTACTACATTCTTCAGGTGAAGTAGTACTAGTAATGGCCTCTTAGCCTACGCATACATGTGGGTAACCCTGTGTTGTACATTCTTCAGGTGAAGTAGTACGTAATGGCCTCTTAGCCTACACATACATGTGGGTAACCCTGTGTTGTACATTCTTCAGGTGAAGTAGTACTAGTAATGGCCTCTTAGCCTACACATACATGTGGGTAACCCTGTGTTGTACATTCTTCAGGTGAAGTAGTACTAGTAATGGCCTCTTAGCCTACACATACATGTGGGTAACCCTGTGTTGTACATTCTTCATGTGAAGTAGTACTAGTAATGGCCTCTTAGCCTACACATACATGGGGGTAACCCTGTGTTGTACATTCTTCATGTGAAGTAGTACTAGTAATGGCCTCTTAGCCTACACATACATGTGGGTAACCCTGTGTTGTACATTCTTCATGTGAAGTAGTACTAGTAATGGCCTCTTAGCCTACACATACATGGGGTAACCCTGTGTTGTACATTCTTCATGTGAAGTAGTACTAGTAATGGCCTCTTAGCCTACACATACATGGGGGTAACCCTGTGTTGTACATTCTTCATGTGAAGTAGTACTAGTAATGGCCTCTTAGCCTACACATACATGTGGGTAACCCTGTGTTGTACATTCTTCATGTGAAGTAGTACTAGTAATGGCCTCTTAGCCTACACATACATGGGGGTAACCCTGTGTTGTACATTCTTCATGTGAAGTAGTACTAGTAATGGCCTCTTAGCCTACACATACATGTGGGTAACCCTGTGTTGTACATTCTTCAGGTGAAGTAGTACTAGTAATGGCCTCTTAGCCTACACATACATGTGGGTAACCCTGTGTTGTACATTCTTCATGTGAAGTAGTACTAGTAATGGCCTCTTAGCCTACACATACATGTGGGTAACCCTGTGTTGTACATTCTTCAGGTGAAGTAGTACTAGTAATGGCCTCTTAGCCTACACATACATGTGGGTAACCCTGTGTTGTACATTCTTCATGTGAAGTAGTACTAGTAATGGCCTCTTAGCCTACACATACATGGGGTAACCCTGTGTTGTACATTCTTCATGTGAAGTAGTACTAGTAGTACTAGTAATGGCCTCTTAGCCTACACATACATGTGGGTAACCCTGTGTTGTACATTCTTCATGTGAAGTAGTACTAGTAATGGCCTCTTAGCCTACACATACATGGGGTAACCCTGTGTTGTACATTCTTCATGTGAAGTAGTACTAGTAATGGCCTCTTAGCCTACACATACATGGGGTAACCCTGTGTTGTACATTCTTCATGTGAAGTAGTACTAGTAATGGCCTCTTAGCCTACACATACATGTGGGTAACCCTGTGTTGTACATTCTTCATGTGAAGTAGTACTAGTAATGGCCTCTTAGCCTACACATACATGGGGTAACCCTGTGTTGTACATTCTTCATGTGAAGTAGTACTAGTAATGGCCTCTTAGCCTACACATACATGGGGGTAACCCTGTGTTGTACATTCTTCATGTGAAGTAGTACTAGTAATGGCCTCTTAGCCTACACATACATGGGGGTAACCCTGTGTTGTACATTCTTCATGTGAAGTAGTACTAGTAATGGCCTCTTAGCCTACACATACATGGGGGTAACCCTGTGTTGTACATTCTTCATGTGAAGTAGTACTAGTAATGGCCTCTTAGCCTACACATACATGGGGGTAACCCTGTGTTGTACATTCTTCATGTGAAGTAGTACTAGTAATGGCCTCTTAGCCTACACATACATGGGGGTAACCCTGTGTTGCACATTCTTCATGTGAAGTAGTACTAGTAATGGCCTCTTAGCCTACACATACATGGGGGTAACCCTGTGTTGTACATTCTTCATGTGAAGTAGTACTAGTAATGGCCTCTTAGCCTACACATACATGGGGGTAACCCTGTGTTGTACATTCTTCATGTGAAGTAGTACTAGTAATGGCCTCTTAGCCTACACATACATGCCAGTAACCCTGTGTTGTACATTCTTCATGTGAAGTAGTACTAGTAATGGCCTCTTAGCCTACACATACATGGGGGTAACCCTGTGTTGTACATTCTTCATGTGAAGTAGTACTAGTAATGGCCTCTTAGCCTACACCTACATGCCAGTAACCCTGTGTTGTACATTCTTCATGTGAAGTAGTACTAGTAATGGCCTCATTACTAGTACTACATACTAGTACTACATTCTTCAGGTGAAGTAGTACTAGTAATGGCCTCTTAGCCTACGCATACATGTGGGTAACCCTGTGTTGTACATTCTTCAGGTGAAGTAGTACTAGTAATGGCCTCTTAGCCTACACATACATGTGGGTAACCCTGTGTTGTACATTCTTCATGTGAAGTAGTACTAGTAATGGCCTCTTAGCCTACACATACATGTGGGTAACCCTGTGTTGTACATTCTTCAGGTGAAGTAGTACTAGTAATGGCCTCTTAGCCTACACATACATGTGGGTAACCCTGTGTTGTACATTCTTCATGTGAAGTAGTACTAGTAATGGCCTCTTAGCCTACACATACATGCCGGTAACCCTGTGTTGTACATTCTTCATGTGAAGTAGTACTAGTAATGGCCTCTTAGCCTACACATACATGGGGGTAACCCTGTGTTGTACATTCTTCATGTGAAGTAGTACTAGTAATGGCCTCTTAGCCTACACATACATGCCAGTAACCCTGTGTTGTACATTCTTCATGTGAAGTAGTACTAGTAATGGCCTCTTAGCCTACACATACATGCCAGTAACCCTGTGTTGTACATTCTTCATGTGAAGTAGTACTAGTAATGGCACCATGGTTACGTACTAAATCATGATCTTGATTCTTTCCCTGGCTTCAACCCACTTTATAATTACAGATTAGCTCCACATATCCAATGTTCCTAGCCTGTACTGATTAACATGCTTATCTGGCAAGCCTCTTAATTGAAGATACACAGTGTACGTACAGTGAATCAGTATCGAATGCTCTTAACTTTAAGAGGGATTACGCCACATATCTGCAATCCCCTCTCCCTAATATGGAGCTATAGACACTAACATTTGGACTAGTAAAAACAGAACAGCTATAAGGAAAGGGGAATGGAGAGGAGGAGGGGGAGGAAAGTTAGCTATTCTCCCTCTCTCTAATCCCATGTATCCGGTTGACGTTTGTTCTCTCTTTCTTTCTTCCCCAGTCCGTCGGTGTATTTGTTCGCTGAGGGAATGTGAGATTCAATTAAATACACAGAAAACTTGGAGACTTTTAGTGCAAGGGTTAATGGTGAGTTATTGTATCAGAACGAATCTGTGAACATTGCTTAATGTTCCCCTCTCCCTCTATTTCTCTCTTTCTTTCTCTCTTTCCCTCTCTCTCTGTCTCTCTCTCTCTCTCTCTCTCTCCGTGGTTAATAGCTATTTTCAGAGCAATATGATCTATTACTGCAGACCCCCCTCCAGGGACATAAAGGACTACTGCACAGAATACCATTTAAGACCTTAAAATTAATTCCTGGTCCAATTCATCTTTATTTAACCCCCTCCTCCATACATCCCTTAAAAATTGATGGGAAATTAACTCCTATTTAATTTCTGACCAGATCCTGGTCAAATCGCTGTAAAACATGTGATTTGGCCTTGCAAACGTGCAGGAGTCTCCCCTTGGTATTAACGCTAAGGTTAAATGGTGGTTGCGAAGATGACAGGCTTGGTTCCGGACATTAAAGAGAGTATATTAAATCCCTCTGGTGAGGGAATGAGAATGTGTACATTTCCTCAATGGTGGCCACGGGTCAGTCAGGGTAACAGAGACGATTTAGACATTAAAACGTACCACTGGAATGTCTTACGGTGAATCTTAGAGTTGTATAGAAGTATGATTAACTTGATAAGTTGATGAATATAGTGGAATTCGAGGAAGAGTACAGAAAACTGTATTGACTGATAACCTCAGATTTTTTTTTTTTACAAATGTGGATATACAGTGGGGTTAACAAATTATTTAGTCAGGCACCAATTGTGCAAGTTCTCCAACTTAAAAAGATGAGAGAGACCTGTAATTTTCATCATAGGTACACTTCAACTATGACAGACAAAATGAGAAAGGAAAATCCAGAAAATCACATTGTACTATTTTTGGGGAATTTATTTGCAAATTATTGTGGAAAATAAGTATTTGGTCAACAACAAACAAGCAAGATTTCTGGCTCTCACAGACCTGTAACTTCTTCTTTAAGAGGATCCTCTATCCTCCACTCGTTAACTGTATTAATGGCACCTGTTTGAACTTGTTATCAGTATAAAAGACACCTGTCCACAACCTAAAACAGTCACACTCCAAACTTCACTATGGCCAAGACCAAAGAGCTGTCAAAGGACACCAGAAACAAAACTTGCACCAGGCTGGGAAGACTGAATCTGCAATAGGTAAGCAGCTTGGTTTGAAGAAACCAACTGTGGGAGCAATTATTAGGAAATGGAAGACATACAAGACCACTGATAATCTCCCTCGATCTGGGGCTCCACGCAAGATCTCACCCCGTGGGGTCAAAATGATCACAAGAACGGTGAGCAAAAATCCCAGAACCACACAGGAGGACCTAGTGAATCACCTGCAGAGAGCTGGGACCAAAGTAACAAAACCTACCATCAGTAACACACTATGCCGCCAGGGACTCAAATCCTGCAGTGCCAGACGTGTCCCCCTGCTTAACTTCTTGCGTCGAGCCATCCCGGATCCGGGATCGTGACTACAGCCTCAAGCCCATTACCATAACTCAACGTTAACTATTCATGAAAATCGCAAATGAAATGAAATAAATATGCTAGCTCTCAAGCTTAGCCTTTTGTTAACAACACTGTCATCTCAGATTTTCAAAAATATGCTTCTCAACCATAGCAAAACAAGCAGTTGTGTAACAGCATTGACAGTTAGCATAGCATTTAGCGTTAGCATTCAACAGGCAACATTTTGACAAAAACCAGAAAACCATTCAAATAAAATCATTTACCTTTGAAGAACTTCTGATGTTTTCAATGAGGAGACTCTCAGTTGGATAGCAAATGTTCAGTTTTTCCTGGAAGATTATTTGTTTAGGAGAAATCGCTCCATTTTGTGCATCACGTTTAGCTAAGAAAAACACCTGTATCCAGGATTGTGTAAATCTATCCGCAAGCTCATTAGCATAACACAACGTTAACTATTCATGAAAATCGCAATTGAAATTAAATCAATATGCTAGCTCTCAAGCTTAGCCTTTTGTTAACAACACTGTCATCTCAGATTTTCAAAAATATGCTTCTCAACCATAGCAAAACAAGCATTTGTGTAACAGTATTGATAGCTATTGATAGCTAGCATTTAGCATTAGCATTCAGCAGGCAACATTTTCACAAAAACTAGAAAACCATTCAAATAAAATAATTTACCTTTGAAGAACTTCGGATATTTTCAATGAGGAGACTCTCAGTTAGATAGCAAATGTTCAGTTTTTCCTGAAGATTATTTGTGCAGGAGAAATCGGTCCGTTTTCTGCGTCATGTTTGGCTACCAAAAAAAAAAAAATTCAGTCATTACAACGCAAACTTTTTTCCAAATTAACTCCATAATATCGACAGAAACATGGCAAACGTTGTTTAGAATCAATCCTCAAGGTGTTGTTCACATATCTATTCGATGATAAGTCACTCGTGGCAGTTTAGATTCTCCTCTCTTCAAAATGGAAACATGCACGCACCTAGAGATTACGCAATAGTTTCGACGGAGGACACCGAGCGGACACCTGGTAAATGTAGTCTCTTATGGTCAATCTTCCAATGATATGCCTACAAATACGTCACAATGCTGCAGACACCTTGGGGAAACGACAGAAAGTGTAGGCCCATTCCATGCGCATTCACAGCCATATAAGGAGACATTGGAACAAAGCGCCTCCAAAATCTGGGGCATTTCCTGTTTGACATTTCATCTTGGTTTCGCCTGTAGCATCAGTTCTGTGGCACTCACAGATAACTTCTTTGCAGATTTGGAAAAATCAGAGTTTTTTCTTTCCAAAGCTGTCAATTATGTGCATAGTCAAGCATATTTTCGTGACAAAATATCTTGTTTAAAACGGGAACGTTTTTCATCCAAAAAAATTAATAGCGCCCCCTAATGCATAACTGGTTAAAGAGCATTTGAATGATCCAGAAGAAGATTGGGAGAATGTCATATGGTCAGATGAAACCAAAATATAACTTTTTGGTAAAAACTCAACTCTTCGTGTTTGGAGGACAAAGAATGCTGAGTTGCATCCAAAGAACACCATACCTACTGTGAAGCATGGGGGTGGAAACATCATGCTTTGGGGCTGTTTTTCTGCAAAGGGACCAGGACGATTGATCCGTGTAAAGGAAAGAATGAATGGGGCCATGTATCGTGAGATTTTGAGCGAAAACCTCCTTCCATCAGCAAGGGCATTGAAGATGAAACGTGGCTGGGTCTTTCAGCATGACAATGATCCCAAACACACCGCCCGGGCAACGAAGAAGTGGCTTCGTAAGAAGCATTTCAAGGTCCTGGAGTGGCCTAGCCAGTCTCCAGATCTCAACCCCATAGAAAATCTTTGGAGGGAGTTGAAAGTCTGTGTTGCCCAGCAACAGTCCCAATACATCACTGCTCTAGAGGAGATCTGCATGGAGGAATGTGCCAAAATACCAGCAACAGTGTGTGAAAACCTTGTGAAGACTTACAGAAAATGTTTGACCTTTGTCATTGCCAACAAACGGTATATAACAAGGTATTGAGATAAACTTTTGTTATTGACCAAATACTTATTTTCTACAATAATTTGCAAATAAATTCATAAAAATCCTACAATGTGATTTTCTGGATTTTTTTTCTCATTTTGTCTGTCATAGTTGAAGTGTACCTATGATGAAAATTACAGACCTCTCTCATCTTTTTAAGTGGGAGAACTTGCACAATTGGTGGCTGACAATTGGTACTTCCGGCGCCGACAGAGATGGCCGCCTCACTTCGCGTTCCTAGGAAACTATGCAGATTTATTTTATTTTTTTACGTGTTATTTCTAACATTGGAACCCCAGGTCATCTTAGGTTTCATTACATACAGTCGAGAAGAACTACTGAACATAAGAGCAGCGTCAACTCACCGTCAGTACGACCAAGAATATGACTTTCGCGAAGCGGATCCTGCGTTCTGCCTTTCACCCAAGACAATGGAATGGATCCCAGCCGGCGACCCCAAAAAACGACTTCGAAAAAGGGGAAAACGAAGCGGTCTTCTGGTCAGACTCCGGAGACGGGCACATCGTGCACCACTCCCTAGCATTCTCCTCGCCAATGTCCAGTCTCTTGACAACAAGGTTGATGAAATCCGAGCAAGGGTAGCATTCCAGAGGGACATCAGAGACTGTAACGTTCTTTGCTTCACGGAAACATGGCTCACTGGAGAGACGCTATCGGAGATGGTGCAGCCAGCTGGTTTCTCCACGCATCGCGCCGACAGAAACAAACATCTTTCTGGTAAGAAGAGGGGTGGGGGCGTATGCTTTATGGTTAACGGGACGTGGTGTGATCATAACAACATACAGGAACTCAAGTCCTTCTGTTCACCTGATTTAGAATTCCTCACAATCAAATGTAGACCGCATTATCTACCAAGGGAATTCTCTTCGATTATAATCACAGCCGTATATATTCCCCCCCAAGCAGACACATCGATGGCTCTGAACGAACTTTATTTGACTCTTTGCAAACTGGAATCCATATATCCGGAGGCTGCATTCATTGTAGCTGGGGATTTTAACAAGGCTAATCTGAAAACAAGACTCCCTAAATTTTATCAGCATATCGATTGCGCAACCAGGGCTGGAAAAACCTTGGATCATTGCTATTCCAACTTCCGCGACACATATAAGGCCCTGCCCCGCCCTCCTTTCGGAAAAGCTGACCACGACTCCATTTCCCTGCCAACAGACAGAAACTAAAACAAGAAGCTCCCACGCTGAGGTCTGTTCAACTCTGGTCCGACCAATCTGATTCCACACTCCAAGACTGCTTCCATCACGTGGACTGGGATATGTTCCGTATTGCGTCAGATGACAACATTGACGAATACGCTGATTCGGGGTGTGCGAGTTCATTAGAACGTGCGTTGAAGATGTCGTTCCCATAGCAATGATTAAAACATTCCCAAACCAGAAACCGTGGATTGATGGCAGCATTCGCGTGAAACTGAAAGCGCGAAACACTGCTTTTAATCAGGGCAAGGTGACTGGAAACATGACAGAATACAAACAGTGTAACTATTCCCTCTGCAAGGCAATCAAACAAGCTAAGCGTCAGTATAGAGACAAAGTAGAATCTCAATTCAACGGCTCAGACACAAGAGGTATGTGGCAGGGTCTACAGTCAATCACGGATTACAAAAAGAAAACCAGCACCGTCACGGACCAGGATGTCTTGCTCCCAGGCAGACTAAATAACTTTTTTGCCCGCTTTGAGGTCAATACAGTGCCACTGACACTGCCCGCAACTAAAACATGCGGACTCTCCTTCACTGCAGGAAAACATTTAAACGCGTCAACCCTCGCAAGGCTGCAGGCCCAGACGGCATCCCCAGCCGCGCCCTCAGAGCATGCGCAGACCAGCTGGCTGGTGTGTTTACGGACATATTCAATCAATCCCTATCCCAGTCTGTTGTTCCCAAATGCTTCAAGAGGGCCACCATTGTTCCTGTTCCCAAGAAAGCTAAGGTAGCTGAGCTAAACAACTACCGCCCCATAGCACTCACTTCAGTCATCATGAAGTGCTTTGAGAGACTAGTCAAGGACCATATCACCTCCACCCTACCTGACACCCTAGACCCACTCCAATTTGCTTACCGCCCAAATAGGTCCACAGACGATGCGATCTCAACCACACTGCACACTGCCCTAACCCATCTGGACAAGAGGAATACCTACGTGAGAATGCTGTTCATCGACTACAGCTCGGCATTTAACACCATAGTGCCCTCCAAGCTCGTCATCAAGCTCGAGGCCCTGGGTCTCGACCCCGCCCTGTGCAACTGGGTACTGGACTTCCTGACGGGCCGCCCCCCAGGTGGTGAGGGTAGGCAACATTATCTCCACCCCGCTGATCCTCAACACTGGGGCCCCACAAGGGTGCGTTCTGAGCCCTCTCCTGTACTCCCTGTTCACCCACGACTGCGTGGCCACGCACGCCTCCAACTCAATCATCAAGTTTGCGGACGACACAACAGTGGTAGGCTTGATTACCAACAACGACGAGACGGCCTACAGGGAGGAGGTGAGGGCCCTCGGAGTGTGGTGTCAGGAAAATAACCTCACACTCAACATCAATAAAACTAAGGAGATGATTGTGGACTTCAGGAAACAGCAGAGGGAACATCTCCCTATCCACATCGATGGAACAGTAGTGGAGAGGGTAGTAAGTTTTAAGTTCCTCGGCATATACATCACAGACAAACTGAATTGGTCCACCCACACAGACAGCATCGTGAAGAAGGTGCAGCAGCGCCTCTTCAACCTCAGGAGGCTGAAGAAATTTGGCTTGTCACCAAAAGCACTCACAAACTTCTACAGATGCACAATCGAGAGCATCCTGTCGGGCTGTATCACCGCCTGGTACGGCAACTGCTCCGCCCACAACCGTAAGGCTCTCCAGAGGGTAGTGAGGTCTGCACAACACACCACCGGGGGCAAACTTCCTGCCCTCCAGGACACCTACACCACCCGATGTCACAGGAAGGCCATAAAGTTCATCAAGGACAACAACTACCCGAGCCACTGCCTGTTCACCCCGCTATCATCCAGAAGACGAGGTCAGTACAGGTGCATCAAAGCTGGGACCGGGAGACTGAAAAACAGCTTCTATCTCAAGGCCATCAGACTGTTAACCTGTTACTCCTACCCCCTACTTTTTTGAACATTCTGTTAAAAATTGCGCAACATTTCAGCGCCCTGCTACTCATGCCAGGAATATAGTATATGCATATGATTAGTCTGTGTGGATAGAAAACCCTCAGACGTTTATAAAACTGGTTAAATCACGGCTGTGACTATAACAGAACGTGCGTTTCATCGAAAAGTGCAGGAAAATCTGATCACTGAAAATGGGAAAATATATCCATGCGCCACTTCAACCAATTGTTAAACGTGAAGCACATTAAATGGGGCCGAAGTTGCAATAGCTACAGCTTCCACACGATGTCAACAGTCTTGTCATTTGCCTACTATTTGTTTCTTGGTCAAACAGAAACAAGGCAGCGCAGTTCTTCCGGTCTCCGACCGGATATTTTGGATGAGATTTACCCGGACATTATATCCAGACGTACAGGTATAGAATATACATCGCCTCGTGATCAATTTGATCGCTTATTAACGTTACTAATACCTAAAGTTGCATTACAAAAGTATTTCGAAGTGTTTTGTGAAAGTTTATCGTCAACTTTTTTAATTTTAAAAAATGACGTTACGTTATAAAACGCTATTTTTTTCGTTGATCACACAGTCTTCATAGATCGATATCTAGGCTATATATGGACCGATTTCATCGGAAAAAAAGACCCAATAGTGATGTTTATGGGACATCTAGGAGTGCCAACAAAAGAAAATGGTCAAAGGTAATGAATGTTTTATATTTTATTTGTGCGTTTTGTGTAGCGCCGACTATGCTAATTATTTTGTTTACGTCCCCTGCGGGTCTTTTGGGGTGTTACATGCTATCAGATAATAGCTTCTCGTGCTTTCGCCGAAAAGCATTTTAAAAATCTGACTTGTTGCCTGGATTCACAACGAGTGTAGCTTTAATTCAATACCCTGCATGTGTATTTTAATGAACGTTTGAGTTTTAACGAGTGCTATTAGCATTTAGCGTAGCGCATTTGCATTTCCAGATGTCTAGATGGGACGCCTGCGTGTCAGGTAGGAAGCAAGAGGTTAAAGTGGCTAGTGATATATTTTACATCATTTCCCATCAATTCCCATTATTAAAGTGGCTGGAGTTGAGTCAGTGTGTTAAAATAAAGTGGTGATCCTAAGACCGGGAATTTTTAATTGTGAAAAAAGTGAGTTTAAATGTACAGTAGCACACACACTATAATTATAAGCTTAAGAGCACACAAATAAATAGGGATGCCTTAAACACACCACAGGCACGCAAGCACCCCCCCCCCAGACACACACACACACGGACACACAGACACAGACCACCCCAACAACAAAAAACAGTGAGCCCAGCTGTTTGAGTCTCCGGTGGAGAGGCGTAAGAGGGGGAAGAGAGTAGTGCGGTCCCCTCAGCAGAGTGCTCATCGGAGGGTGACGAAGACGATCGAGGCTCCCTGAGGCCCAGGGGAGGTTTTAGCCGAATTAAAAACTGAACCCCCAGGATAAGCAGCATCGTTACTCTCTGTGTGTGTGAGCATTTGTTTGTGCATGTGTGTGTGTTCATACATGTGTGTGTGTGCTTGCGTACATGCGTGCGTGTGACTCCTACAGGATTGTGGCTTAATCGTTGAAGCAGTCCTGGCCTGGGCATGGTAATCACACCATTTGTGAATGAGCTATTACCTAATGAAATCTGAAGAATGCTTGGCACCTCCCAGGCCCACTTGGCTTTGTATGCTGGCAGGCTGTTCCAGCTCGCACACAGCCATGCCATCATATTTAGGACAGGCGTTTCTCTTGATGAGAGGTGGATCGTCTGCTCTGAGTAAACGATCATTAGAAACACGGCTTTACTCTATTTCTCGCTCTCCTACAATACAGTGGGTTATTTAAAGTCAAAACCATGGTGTTGGTCGATATCGTGACAAACCTGTCCAGAATTTCCATTAGACAACATATGCTGTGATCAGTTGTTCATTAATAACTTCATGCGTGTTCTCATGTAATGTAAATGTCATAAAAATATATGTATTTGACACTATAACTGCATAGCAGAGTCGAGGCAAGGCCTTTGCACCTGTTGACAAGACATGGGGGGGAAAATGCCTCTTTATGTATTTGGAGGTTAAAGGGCAGGGTGAAAAGCCTTTATTTGATCTCAGACAGGGAGAAGGCCTTTCCTTTTCCATTCTATAAAATATACACGTACATGTTTTATGTGTTCTAGGCAACAGTTCCCTGTGATATAAGTATGCTGTATGTTTGAGGTGAAAAACACGTACCACCCACATACTAAAGCTTTTTCATAATTCTGTCAGGGGTGCTTAATGTGTGTGTGTCACTGGCAAGGGTTCTGAATATGTGTGTGTCACTGGCAGGGGTTCTGAATGTGTGTGTGTGTCACTGGCAGGGGTTCTGAATGTGTGTGTGTCACTGGCAGGGGTTCTTTATGTGTGTGTGTCGCTGGCAGGGGTTCTTTATGTGTGTGTGTGTGTGTGTGTGTGTGTGTGTGTGTGTGTGTGTGTGTGTGTGTGTGTGTGTGTGTGTGTGTGTGTGTGTGTGTGTGTGTGTGTGTGTGTGTGTGTGTGTGTGTGTGTGTGTGTGTGTGTGTGTGTGTGTGTGTGTGTGTGTGTGTGCGTGTGCGTGTATCACTGAGACTTGCAGTCAAGTCAAAGTATGCACGCGTGAACACACACACACACACACACACACACACACACACACACACACACACACACACACACACACACACACACACACACACACACAGAGAAACACACAAACATGTGCAAGTGTACACACACTCATGCACACGTGCACACACACAAATGCATTTACGTAATGAATAGACACAGACATGCACACACAACCACATGGCCACAGACAATGGACGCACACACACACACACACACACACTCATGTGCAGTAAATACACACATTATGACTGACTAGAGAACAACACAGTAAAAGTTTGTCCACTTTGTCAATGTCATCATACTGCCCTCTTTTGTCAGCAGGAGTCAAGAGAAAACAGCTTATTTTATTACTGCTCTTTTTCTGACAGGGAGTTTTTTCATTGTTTTATGTATTATGTAGCCCTTTCCTGCTGTCAAATCAACAAATCACCCCCTAGTGGCCTCATGGGTGGACAAGTATTTATATTCTTATAATTTCATAATTAAAAAATAAAATTATTATTTAACCACCAAAAATCTGGTGTTTCTATGTCGCTTTTGTTATATATTAGTCTTCTGTGATGTATATAATGTGTTATATATTTGGATGCAAAATTGAATACATTTCAACTATATCTGACATGGTACAGGTGTCTTCTTTTTTTAATGCCCATAACCATGTGTGTGAGGTGTGTACTTTTGTTTCAAAATAGATTTGTTTAAGACTTCCAAGAAACACTCTGTGTGCTGCTGATTTAGGCAACTGCAGTAAAAGGTTAAACTGTCATTGAATACTTGAATTTATAAATTCTAGTGTTAATCTCAACACAGGATTTTTCCTGTGTACTTCATTACCTATTTATCTATTTTCTCCATGTTTATGGAGGTTGGAGGATAGTGAAGAGAGAGGGGATGATGAGAGGAGAGGAGAGGAGAGGAGAGGAGAGGAGAGGAGAGGAGAGGAGAGGAGAGGAGAGGAGAGGAGAGGAGAGGAGAGGAGAGGAGAGGAGAGGAGAGGAGAGGAGAGGAGAGGAGGAAAAGAGAAGGAGTGTGTAGGTGGTAGACAAAACATCTAATGTGTGTAAAGTCTGTAAAAAAGCACATCTATTTGCCATTTAAATGTAATCTCCATTATGTATACGTCCATCAGTAATTGTTAATCGATGGGTTATTGATCCCTGTACCGCCGATCACCCTGGACTGTCTGATCATCCAGCCTGCTCTCACGTCTATCACAGGAGATACAGATCAACCAATCACAGTGAATGCCTCTATTACTGTCGGTAGAACATATATGTGAAAGCACGTAAACTCAGAAATAGTCCAATTATTACATCTGTAGATTCAGTATTATTTGAATTGACTGGTTAATAAGTGTCTATCAGTTTTAGTGATCATATAAATAATGGAAAATATTGAATGATTCTAATAGGTCACCCACTTATTTCCCAGACAATTAAATATGAATTAATGTAATAATACTATGTATTAAGGA
Organism: Oncorhynchus gorbuscha; assembly: GCF_021184085.1. Lineage (NCBI taxonomy): Eukaryota > Metazoa > Chordata > Actinopteri > Salmoniformes > Salmonidae > Oncorhynchus > Oncorhynchus gorbuscha. The sequence goes on from NC_060182.1 coordinate 83,838,519, forward strand.
TTCAATTATAACCTATTTTCTCCTGTCATACTAACGCAATCAATATCTTAACTGATATTATCTTTCATATTTTATGCTTAAGTAGTAAATGCCACATCATGACTCCCAAACATAATCTTAAATATCATACAATCCTTTTAAGTCATAACAATCAAACAATGCACTTGGCACGAAGCTAAGGTCTTCCCAGATGGCTGAAATACAGAGGCTGGAGTCATTTCCATGTGTCTATACAGTCTTTGTGCAGGCAGAGAGAACTTTCATTGAGTAGGGCTCCTCTTGTGGACGAAAGGAGGAACTGACATGAGAACAAAAAGTGAGGAGCCTGAAATTGATCTTTGATACATCCTTTTCTATGGCCAATGTTATTGTATTAAGTTGTTTTTATAGATCTCCATGTTGTCCCCTTCCTGTAATTAAACATACATGTTATGCTGACAACACAAAAGGGAATGTAAAGAGGAATGAATTAGACAAGCTTTGATCTTCTTCCACCACATTAAAGTAGCATATTCAGTATCCCCTTTCCATTTCCTGTATGTAGCAATGTATGTCGCGTTGGTCCAGTAACCGAAAGGTTCCCCACTAGCCCGCCATTGTAAATAAGAAAGTGTTCTTAAAACTGACTTGACTAGTTAAATAAAGGTTCAATAAAAAATATGAATTAAAATACTGACTTGCTGAGACCAGACCTCACGCTATAATCAGCTTACCTCTGATACATTGTGAATGAGACGTCATGCAGAACAACTCCAATGTTTTTCCCTCCTGTATAGCAGAGAAACAGGGTGTTATAAAGCTCTAGTCTAATTCTCGTCCTCATCACCATCCACAAAGGTTCACATAATGTTAAAATCCTTTTACTGCTCATTGTCCCACTCCAGTCCGATCAGCAGCGATGTCAAATCTGACCATAATACCATCAAACATCCAAATATCCAATCGCAGGTGCTTTTATCCCATTATGAATACAATGGCTCTTATGTGTTTGACATGGGATTAGAATGCGTACATCTAATGGCAAGATTAGATTCTGTCCCTGAGCTGAATCTGACCTCATCTGCTATTTAGTTATCTAGTACTTGTTATTAGTATCAGTCTCAAATTAGAGAGTGGAACGATAACAGCCACTGAATTAACTGATTCTCTACTAAAATATACCATTGTGTGGAGGTGGACAATGTTAAGTCTATAATACATAGCAAAATGACTTTGAAAAAATTGATTGTGGGGTTAAAAGGTTATCAAAACAAAGCAAGGACCAATGTTTGGTGTTCACATTGTAAGTATAGCCAGGCAGTGGGTTCTTAGGAGATACAGTACACAGTGTCATGTCCTTTCACACATGTTACTTGTGTGCTACCTTACCAACACTCATTGCCTCTCTGCCTGACTATCCACTCCCTCATTGTGTCTCTCCAAGGACATGTCTTTGTCTAAGATGGAGGAAACACCTAGCTGAGGTTGATGGTGAACAGCCCGAGGGCCAGGAGGTCTTGGGGTTCAAGTTTCTAAGGTTGATGGTGAACAGCCCGAGGGCCAGGAGATCTTGGGGTTCAAGTTTCTAAGTTTGGTGGTAAGTTCAAGTAGGTTCAAGAACCAGTGATGATGTCCTCCTCGCTCTTCACACTGATCATATGAAGCTGAGATGTACATGAAATTCAACTACCACTTAGTGGAATAACAAGGGCCTTCATGGATTGACAGAAACCCCAGTAAGTCATACAAGCAAAGCGCTGCCCTCTTGACAACAATACTCACCAACAGACAAAAGGGACTTTTTGGTCTTCGCTGTCAAGATAACGCATGGAATGTCTATTGTAAAGCCATGAACTATTGTACACATACTGCGAGTTCCTCTGTGTTTGTGGGCCCTGGCAGACACACACAAAGGAACGGTTTACTCTCTCGTCTTAAGAAGCTGACTCCACTGCATCCCAAAGTGCAAAGAGGATGGCTCTGAAGGGAACAAAAGCTTTTCAAAACGCTTCTGATGGCCAGGACCAAAGACTTCACTTCAGAATGAAAGAAAAGAGCAGATAAAGAGAGAGAATGAGCTAAATAAAATAATGAAATCATAAAGTGTGAGTAAACAAGTCAAGCAAGGAGAGGAAAAGTGGAGATGAGAGGTAGCATCTCAGCCACATCCAAGATGTCTTCGGCGTCTTCGTTATCCATGAGCCCAGACGAGTAGAGGTTATCTCGTCTGAGAATTGCCTTTTTTTGGAGCAGGGGCCAACAGGTGTTAGTGTCATGCGAGGAGACAAGAGTCGTCACAGCAAAGGCAGCTGGGTAGTGTGAAGCGATAACAACTTGGAAAACAAAGGAGTGTTTTTTTTCTTCACGGGCCTGGTGACAAACACGCAAACCGCGTATGGTCGCCTTCGTTTCTCCGGCACAAAAGGTGTGCGTGTGGTTGTAGCCCCAAGTTCTTTGCTGTAAAAAGAACCTGCTAAGAATATGTCTGTGCTGTGTCTAAGGATCAATACTAATTAGTGTTAAAAAAAATAGGGGTGACAGTTGTGGTCCTGGAGGCGTGGGTTTAGGTAACAGTTTGAGTTTGCACCATGTTTCCGAAACGCTGACCTTTTGTCACCTGTTATTAGAGCAGGAAGTCATCTTCAGCAGTGTGTGTGTGTGTGTGTGTGTGTGTGTGTGTGTGTGTGTGTGTGTGTGTGTGTGTGTGTGTGTGTGTGTGTGTGTGTGTGTGTGTGTGTGTGTGTGTGTGTGTGTGTGTGTGTGTGTGTGTGTGTGTGTGTGTGTGTGTGTGTGTGTGTGTTTGCGCCACATACTAAAAAACTATTTTTCGCTTATTTCTTTTAGTTAGAGCTTTTCAAATGTAAGCAATGTTCCCCTGCTGTTTATAACAATATTTTGGCACAAAGCCCCCATTCACGCCCACTACTGATTTCTCACTCAAATGACAGATTCCCATCTTTGTTGTTTTCTGTTTCATCAGCTTGCTTTCTGTCTCTTGTGCCAAATGTGTACACATATCAGCAAAGACCATTTTTTATGTAATTTCCCTACTGCAGCTCTGCAAAACCTAACAACATGTTAATATCCGGGTCTGTCTTACCTGCTCAAGCATGCCTACATGTGGTTTAGTCATTATTGTACACTCTCATCAGTAAACTATATGATGCATAACTGTGAACATGCTAACCAAGTTACCAATTGGAAACAACATTATTTTATTCAAGCTGGGTTACCATGGAGCTTAGACAAGATAGTGTACAGTAGATATGTGTCTGTTTGCTGCCTTACAGGCACTTTGTGTCGACAGCCTGCACGATAAAGGCTATTTTAACTTCACGGTATTGGTGGAAAAGGCTTTTGGCCTATGAGTCCAGAAATGATGTGTATATGTGACACGGCAATATATTTACAGGAAACACCTTTATCTGATTGTAATTTTGTGGGGAAAGGCCCAATTCTTATTGTCAGACAACCAGATACAAGCTACCATTGATAAAGCATGGAGGGACTCTGAAGGTGTCTAAGTTAATGTGTGTGTGGTTGTTGTTGGTGTGTGTGTGTGTGTGTGTGTGTGTGTGTGTGTGTGTGTGTGTGTGTGTGTGTGTGTGTGTGTGTGTGTGTGTGTGTGTGTGTGTGTGTGTGTGTGTGTAATATGGTCTGAGACATAATCAAACTGTATACTGTGTAGTACGTTATCATACCTGTATGTTTTGAACCAAATACAAGTATTTTTTTTCCGAAGCAGTTCATATTAAATTATAATTTCTTCAACCACTATAAAGTGGTTGCTAAATGGCATTTATTGGTGACCACACCACACTGATAGAATTATAGACCAACACTAGCACTAGACTACATAATGAATAACAGCATTCAATAACAACATGCCACAGTTTTCACACAATTTAACAATGTTCTAATTCAAATGGAGCTCCTTTTTGGAAGATTATCCTAATAACCATTTGATAAAATTGAGCATGCAGGTAGAATGGAGCTAGCCTGCTGCCATCGCTCTTCTGCTTTGCAGGGAGAAAGTGGCAATATGCAATTCTACTACAATTAGAGCCTGCTGGGTTTCATCAGGCATGGGTATCTCTCTCCCGCCTCTCTCTGTATGGCTGTCTTTCCTATGAAAGGCAGAAACCCTGAGAACTGTGGCCGCTCAGACAACATGCAGCAAACACTCCCACGTTGTTGTCGCCTAAACCAGTGTGCCTCTTAGTGACATGTGTACAGTAAACGATAGCTCTCAGTTGTGATTTTACTCAATTCTCCTTTTTTTTAAATGTAGTTCTGTCTAAAAGACACCTGCTGAAAGTGGAGTGTTTAAAGTATTTGAGTTTCTAACAGATGTAAGGGAGTAGGAGACCAACAGGAGATACTGGGTGTTCTGATCAAATTATATGATACGTTGTTGGTTTTTGTTTTGTATTGCAACACAAAGCTGTGTTTTGGAACGTAAAATAGATCATAGTATTCTGCTAATACTTTTTCAGTATATCGTCTGCATGGAATTCCAGGGCTATCCCACAACCACTTACAGTATGTCATTATTTGATGGGTTTTTTTCTCAATAAAGCCTAAGCTAATCATTTATTTCCTCTACACTAGCTTAGCCACTGTGTGAGAGCCTCTGTCTTACAAAACCTCCACACGCATGCTGTCACAGATAATGGAGGAAGCAATCACATATTTCAGGGTCCACAACCAGCGGCATTTGGGCCCTCCAAGTTTTCTGAGCGAAAATAATAATAATAATAAAGTAAAAACTTGAATACAGATCTCTGTTTTTTACATAAAAGACTGTAAAAACACATCAGCTCTAAGTGATTTTAATTTTGGAAATCTGTCACTAAGTATTCCCACGCACAAAAGAGAAATATATGTGATTATATGCAAATAAATATAAGCAAGGTTTGAAATGATTACGTTTTATGTATTATATATATTTGTATATTTACAGTCTGCATAATTATTTGTAATTATGTTCTGTAATATTTTAAGGGATATGAGTTGTGTTAAAAAATCCCAAAAGACATTTGATGAATGTTCAACCACTGTTCCTGGAAATGTAACCAGCCACCTACTTCACTGGAAGGGAAAATCAAAAGAAATAAGCTATTTGGAGTGCTGGGTGTGGTAGCGTTTTAAATGGAGTAATTAATAGTGCTCTCAAATATCTCCAGAACTTATTAAGGATGGGAAGTCACTTACAAAGAGCCACTTGAATAGCAATCAAAGATTTGACTAATTTAATAGCTCATTCGGAGCTGTTATACAGGGTTAACCGAACAGGCACATTTCAGCAGTTACAGAATGAGGTCCCACAGACAAATAAAGGACTAGTATGTGGTCATTAAACCTTTATTCCTCATTATGTATACCCTTTACATGCACAAATGGCTTGCAGTTTTGCACTGCACAGATTCAATTGAATTTAGATTCATTAATTACCTTAAAACAAGCAGTGAGATTTAAGTAACCACTAACTATATTCCACATAGGTCATTTGTAATGAAGGAAAAAGATAAAACCAATTGCCCAAAAATATTTGAACCAAATTAAGATTTCTGTGTAACAATTTCAAAAGTAACAAAGCAGAAACAAAAAAAATCTAAAGAAAGAAATGTAGACCTATTTATGTATGTAAATAAGAATTTTGATTTTATGAAAGCAATATATGCAAGAGTGAATTCACTGTCTCACTGTCTCTCTCATCTACACACACGTTTATGTGTGAAACTTGTCAAATCCATATTTTCAACAACAAAAAATACATTGACTTGTTCAGAGCGATGTAAAATGTTTTAAGCCTACAGTCATGATTTATTTGAGGATCACAGAACTTTACTCTCCATATATGTACTATACAGTAAATAAGTACATGTTACTTATGTGGTGTTCTTTAAAACTCGATACTCATGATACTCTGAAACTGTTTGTGGAAATAAAAGTCACATTCTAGACTATAGATATTACTTGGGATATGCAGTAGTGGAAATAAAAGTCACATTTTAGACTATAGATATTACTTGGCAAATGCAGTAGTGGAAATAAAAGTCACATTTTAGACGGTAGACATTACTTGGGATATGCAGTAGTCGAAATGCAAATGCTTCATTCAATCCGAAAAATCCTTAGAACATTATATTTTATGATTTACCCAAACAGTGTCTGCTGAGGATATGCATAAATTACTCGGTGGACTAATTCCACAAAGAGACAGGGGATTGTACAGTAGACGAAAGTCAGATGAAAAACAAAACAGCACCAGAGACAAAACAGCACCACACAAAACAGCACCACGGACAAAACAGCACCAGAGACAAAACAGCACCAGAGACAAAATAGCACCAGAGACAAAACAGTACCTGAGACAAAACAGCACCGGAGACAAAACAGTACCAGGGACAGAACAGCACCAGAGACAAAACAGTACCAGAGACAAAACAGCACCAGAGACAAAACAGCACCAGAGACAAAACAGCACCAGAAACAAAACAGCACCAGAGACAAAACAGTACCAGAGACAAAACAGTACCAGGGACAAAACAGTACACCAGAAACAAAACAGTACCAGAGACAAAACAGCACCAGAGACAAAACAGTACCAGGGAAACAACAGCACCAGAGACAAAACAGTACCCGAGACAAAACAGCACCAGAGACAAAACAGTACCCGAGACAAAACAGTACCCGAGACAAAACAGTACCAGGGAAACAACAGCACCAGAGACAAAACAGTACCACGGAAACAACAGCACCAGAGACAAAACAGCACCAGAGACAAAACAGCACCAGAGACAAAACAGTACCAGGGACAAAACAGTACACCAGAAACAAAACAGTACCAGAGACAAAACAGCACCAGAGACAAAACAGCACCAGAGACAAAACAGCACCAGAGACAAAACAGTACCAGGGACAAAACAGTACACCAGAAACAAAACAGTACCCAAGACAAAACAGTACCAGGGAAACAACAGCACCAGAGACAAAACAGTACCAGGGAAACAACAGCACCAGAGACAAAACAGTACCAGAAACAGCAGAAAAAAATGTCAGTATGGAGGTGGTTGGAATGAATGTTCAGAAGCTCAGTGTTTTTAAAACTGGGAGACGCTCACCCCGCTTTAGGCTTCATCCACCGGTCTCACACAGAAAGGAGAGAGTGAATAGACATATCTATCTACAATCCTGATTTCGTCTGTCACTGTGCACGTCTATGCATCGTGTATCTGTGATTAGATACCATTTTTCAGCTCAGTAAATATAAATATATATATATATATATATATATATATATATATACAGTGGGGCAAAAAAAGTATTTAGTCAGCCACCAATTGTGCAAGTTCTGTAAGGCCTGTAATTTTCATCATAGGTACACTTCAACTATGACAGACAAAATGAGAAAAAAAAATCCTAAAATTACATTGTAGGATTTGTATGAATTTATTTGCAAATTATGGTGCAAAATAAGTATTTGGTCAATAACAAAAGTTTATCTCAATACTTTGTTATATATCGTTTTTTGGCAATGACGTCAAATGTTTTCTGTAAGTCTTCACGAGGTTTTCACACACTGTTGTTGGTATTTTGGCCCATTCCTCCATGCAGATCTCCTCTAGAGCAGTGATGTTTTGGGGCTGTTGCTGGACAACACGGACTTTCAACTCCCTCCAAAGATTTTCTATGGGGTTGAGATCTGGAGACTGGCTAGGCCACTCCAGGACCTTGAAATGCTTCTTACGAAGCCACTCCGGTAAGGAAGAAGGCGTTGCCCGGGCGGTGTGTTTGGGATCATTGTCATGCTGAAACACCCAGCCACGTTTCATCTTCAATGCCCTTGCTGATGGAAGGAGGTTTTCACTCAAAATGTCACGATACATGGCCCCATTCATTCTTTCCTTTACACGGATCAGTCGTCCTGGTCCCTTTACAGATAAACAGCCCCAAAGCATGATGTTTCCACCTCCATGCTTCACAGTAGGGATAGTGTTCTTTGGATGCAACTCGGCATTCTTTGTCCTCCAAACACGATGAGTTGAGTTTTTACCAAAAAGTTATATTTTATATATTTTTCATCTGACCATATGACATTATCCCCATCTTCTTCTGGATCATCCAAATGCTCTTTTACAAACTTCAGATGGGCCTGGACATGTACTGGCTTAAGCAGGGGGATACGTCTGGCACTGCAGGATTTGAGTCCCTGGCGGCGTAGTGTGTTACTGATGGTAGGCTTTGTTACTTTGGTCCCAACTCTCTGCAGGTCATTCACTAGGACAAAACATGACAGCCCCCCCCCGTGTGGTTCTGGGATTTTTGCTCACCATTCTTGTGATCATTTTGACCCCACGGGGTGAGATCTTGCGTGGAGCCCCAGATCGAGGGAGATTATCAGTGGTCTTGTATGTCTTCCATGTCCTAATAATTGCTCCCACAGTTGATTTCTTCTAACCATGCTGCTTACCTATTGCAGATTCAGTCCTCCCAACCTGGTGCAAACCTACAATTTTGTTTCTGGTGTCCTTTGACAGCTCTTTGGTCTTGGCCATAGTGGAGTTTGGAGTGTGACTTTTTGAGGTTGTGGACAGGTGTCTTTTTGTCAGTCATAGTTGAAGTGTACCTATGATGAAAATTACAGTCCTCTCTCATCTTTTTAAGTGGGAGAATTGCACAATTGGTGGCTGACTAAATACTTTTTTGCCCCACTGTATTTACAGTTGAAGTCTGAAGTTTACATACACCTTAGACAAATACATTTAAATTCAGATTTTCACAATTCCTGACATTTAAAACTAGTCAAATTCCCGGTTATAGGATCACCACTTTATTTTAAGAATGTGAAATGTCAGAATAAGAGCAGAGAGAATGATTTATTTAAGCTTTTATGTCTTTCATCACATTCCCATTGGGTGAGAAGTTTACATACACTCAATTAGAATTTGGTAGCATGGCCTTTATATTGTTTAACTTGGGTCGAACGTTTCGAGCAGCCTTACACATGCTTCCCACAATAAGTTGGGTGAATTTTGGCCCATTCCTCCTGTCAGAGCTGGTGAAACTGAGTCAGGTGTGTAAGCCTCCTTACTCGCAAACTCTTTTTTTTCAGTTCTGCCCACAAATGTTCTATAGGTTAGAGGTCAGGACTTGACTTTGTTATCCTTAAGCAATTTTGCCACAACTTTGGAAGTATGCTTGGGGACATTGTCCATTTGGAAGACCCATTTGCGACCAAGCTTTAACTTCCTGACTGATGTCTTGAGATGTTGCTTCAATATATCCACGTAATTTTTCATCCACATGATGCCATCTATTTTGTAAAGTGTAGTAGTCCCTCCTGCAGCAAAGCACCCACCACAATATGATGCTGCCACCCCCATGCTTCACGGTTGGGATGGTGATCTTTGGCTTGCAAGCCTCTCCCTTTTTCCTCCAAACATGGTCATTATGGCCAAAAAGTTCTATATTTGTTTCATCATACCAGAGGACATTTCTCCAAAATTTACAATCTTTTTCCCCATTTAAAGTTGCAAATCGTAGTCTGGTTTTTTTATTGTGGTTTTTGAGCAGCCTTTCAGGTTATGTTGATATAGGACTATTTTTACAGTGGATATAGGTACTTTTGTACCTGTATCCTCCAGCATCTTCACAAGGTCCTTTGCTGTTGTTCTGCGATTGATTTGCATTTTTCGCACCAAAGTACGTTCATCTCCAGGAGACAGAATGCGTCTCCTTCCTGAGTGGTATGGCGGCAGCGTGGTCCCATGGTGTTTATACTTGCGTACTATTGTTTGTACAGATGAATGTGGTACCTTCAGGCATTTGGAAAAGGCTCCCAAGGATGAACCAGACTTGTGGAGGTCTACATTTTTTGGGGCTGATTTATTTTGATTTTCCCATGATTCCAAGCAAAGAGGCACTGAGTTTGAATGTAGGCCTTGAAATACATCCACAGTTACAGCTCCAACAAGACTCAAATGATGTCAATTAGCCTATCAGAAGCTTCTAAAGCCATGTCCTAACCGACTTGCCAAAACTACAGTTCGTTCACAAGA